>NC_048570.1:70847937-70985437 GCF_013265735.2 Oncorhynchus mykiss | reverse complement strand
AAGCAGATCTTTCTCTCTCCTTTCATCTTTTTTTCCATCTTCTATTCTCTGAACCAGGGCAGGACACAGTAAGGCACAGACCAGTCATCACTTTGTGTCCTCTGACCCATTGTGGACTGCACACCAAAGTTAGTATGAAATGACTAAGACCAAGACTGCTGTCCTGCAACAGGTGGACTTTAATAAGGGTTGGTACATGTCATTCTGTATGGGTTAGCCACGAAAATAATAATTCAATATATTATTTTAATAAATATTTAAGCAATAAGGCCCAAGGAGTTGTGGTTACATCATGCCTATGAATAGCCCTTAGCCGTGGTATATTGGCCATATACCACAAATCCTAGAGGTGCCTTATTGATTAATTATAAACCGTTACCAATTTACTTAGACCAGTAAATAGTCATTTCTTTTGTCATACCCATAAACCACAGCTTTCAGACAATCAGCTTTCAGGGCTCGAGTTCATAATTAATCAATAAGGCCCGAGGGGGTGTGATATATTGGCAATATACCACAGCTAAGGGTTGTTCGTATGCACGACTCAACACAGAGTGCCTGGATACAGCCCTTAGCCGTGGTATATTGGGACTCCACACTCCAAGACTGCTTCGATCACGTGGACTGGGACAGTTTCGTATTGCGTCAGATAACAATATTGACGAATACGCTGATTCGGTGTGCGAGTTCATTAGAACGTGCGTTGAAGATGTCGTTCCCATAGCAACGATTAAAACATTCCCTAACCAGAAACCGTGGATTGATGGCAGCATTCGCGTGAAACTGAAAGCGCGAACCACTGCTTTTAATCAGGGCAAGGTGACTGGTAACATGACCGAATACAAACAGTGCAGCTATTCCCTCCGCAAGGCTATCAAACAAGCTAAGCGTCAGTACAGAGACAAAGTAGAATCTCAATTCAACGGCTCAGACACAAGAGGCATGTGGCAGGGTCTACAGTCAATCACGGACTACAAGAAGAAATCCAGCCCAGTCACAGACCAGGATGTCCTGCTCCCAGGCAGACTAAATAACTTTTTTGCCCGCTTTGAGGACAATACAGTGCCACTGACATGGCCTGCAACGAAAACATGCGGACTCTCCTTCACTGCAGCCGAGGTGAGTAAGACATTTAAACGTGTTAACCCTCGCAAGGCTGCAGGCCCAGACGGCATCCCCAGCTGCGCCCTCAGAGCATGCGCAGACCAGCTGGCCGGTGTGTTTACGGACATATTCAATCAATCCCTATACCAGTCTGCTGTTCCCACATGCTTCAAGAGGGCCACCATTGTTCCTGTTCCCAAGAAAGCTAAGGTAACTGAGCTAAACGACTACCGCCCCGTAGCACTCACTTCCGTCATCATGAAGTGCTTTGAGAGACTAGTCAAGGACCATATCACCTCCACCCTACCCGACACCCTAGACCCACTCCAATTTGCTTACCGCCCAAATAGGTCCACAGACGATGCAATCTCAACCACACTGCACACTGCCCTAACCCAGCTGGACATGAGGAATACCTATGTGAGAATGCTGTTCATCGACTAGAGTTCGGCATTCAACACCATAGTACCATAGCTCGTTATCAAGCTCGAGACCCTGGGTCTCGACCCCGCCCTGTGCAACTGGGTACTGGACTTCCTGACGGGCCGCCCCCAGGTGGTGAGGGTAGGCAACAACATCTCCACCCCGCTGATCCTCAACACTGGGGCCCCACAAGGGTGCGTTCTGAGCCCTCTCCTGTACTCCATGTTCACCCACGACTGCGTGGCCATGCACGCCTCCAACTCAATCATCAAGTTTGCGGACGACACAACAGTGGTAGGCTTGATTACCAACAACGACGAGACGGCCTACAGGGAGGAGGTGAGGGCCCTCGGAGTGTGGTGTCAGGAAAATAACCTCACACTCAACGGCAACAAAACTAAGGAGATGATTGTGGAATTCAGGAAACAGCAGAGGAAACACCCCCCTATCCACATCGATGGAACAGTAGTGGAGAGGGTAGCAAGTTTTAAGTTTCTCGGCAAACACATCACAGACAAACTGAATTGGTCCACTCACACAGACAGCATCGTGAAGAAGGCGCAGCAGCGCCTCTTCAACCTCAGGAGGCTGAAGAAATTCGGCTTGTCACCAAAAGCACTCACAAACTTCTACAGATGCACAATCGAGAGCATCCTGGCGGGCTGTATCACCGCCTGGTACGGCAACTGCTCCGCCCACAACCGTAAGGCTCTCCAGAGGGTAGTGAGGTCTGCACAACGCATCACCGGGGGCAAACTACCTGCCCTCCAGGACACCTACACCACCCGATGTTACAGGAAGGCCATAAAGATCATCAAGGACATCAACCACCCGAGCCACTGCCTGTTCACCCCGCTATCATCCAGAAGGCGAGGTCAGTACAGGTGCATCAAAGCTGGGACCGAGAGACTGAAAAACAGCTTCTATCTCAAGGCCATCAGACTGTTAAACAGCCACCACTAACATTGAGTGGCTGCTGCCAACACACTGACACTGACACTGACTCAACTCCAGCCACTTTAATAATGGGAATTGATGAATAATTTTGCACGCCCAATTTTTCAGTTTTTGATCTGTTAAAAAAGTTTGAAATATCCAATAAATGTCGTTCCACTTCATGATTGTGTCCCACTTGTTGTTTATTCTTCACAAAAAAATACAGTTTTATATCTTTATGTTTGAAGCCTGAAATGTGGTAAAAGGTCGCAAAGTTCAAGGGGGCCGAATACTTTCGCAAGGCACTGTGTATACTGTACTCTATATCATCGACTGCATCCTTATGTAATACATGTATCACTAGCCACTTTAACTATGCCACTTTGTTTACATACTCACCTCATGTATATACTGTACTCGATACCATCTACTGTATCCTGCCTATGCTGCTCTGTACCATCACTCATTCATATATCCTTATGTACATATTCTTTATCCCCTTACACTGTGTATAAGACAGTAGTTTTGGAATTGTTAGTTAGATTACTTGTTGGTTATTACTGCATTGTCGGAACTAGAAGCACAAGCATTTCGCTACACTCGCATTAACATCTGCTAACCATGTGTATGTGACAAAGAAAATTTGATTTGATTTGATTTTTACTCAGAAATTTGAAAATCTCATTAGGAATGTATTCAAGATGTCAAATAGAACAACAAAAGCTAAGACACATGAGAAAACTAAACTTGTGTGGCTACATCATATCCACAGAATGAAACAAAAATATCCACTCTGGAGCTCTTCAGAATGTGTGATTGTGGGTACCACATATGCATGCCTACACTGCACAGCTGTATCCATGACCAATCTATGAGTGGCATGGCCTAACTGAGGTACAATGAGAAGCTTACCCCGACCCCACAGATATTCTTTGAACGGGAGTGGTGTTAGGGATGGGGGAGGTTGTGTGTCTGTGTGGTCCTAAGAGACGTTCTGAGCAGTGGAGAGGCCCTATTCAGCTTGAGTACTGGAAAAACAGCTGTGTGAGTAAGGGAAAGGGGAAGAGGGTGGTTAAGAGGGGGTTAACATGGAATGCCCGACACACATATGCATGCCCACACACACATAAACACATTAGAGGATCTGTCAGCACCTGGACATGGACCCCTGTTGAAGCTCACAGACAGCTGAGCAGTCCACTGTGCACCCTCTGTGTAACCCCCCCCCCCCCCCCCCCCCCCCACCAAACTCCTCAGGCACCAGTGACAAGGGGCAAGGGCAGGGGAGCAGGATGCGACTAGTTGGGGGGGCCTGTGAGAGGGGGTCAGGATCCAGCTGAACGTAGAGGGGTAGATGGAGAAGGAGAGGAGAGCCCTCACAGATGGTCCAGACAGAACGATAGCACCAGGAGAGGACACTCGACCGTCACCCTGTCCCCAGAGAGCCTGCCGAAAGCGGGCAGAGCCTGGATATAATGTTAGTCCCTGGCTATCGAGAAGGGCAGAGATAGGCTACATTGGATTACAACAAAAGTGGCATTGTAAAGAAAGAGCTGCTCAATGTAGTTCCGATAAGTGTGTTTTGCAAGCAAATTCACAGAATACCTTTGCATACCTTTATACTGTAGTTGTCAATGACAAACACGATGCTTGTACCTCTCAATACCATTATCACTGAGAAATATACAGCGCTGTATCACACATGCCATTTAGCCACACCAGAGCCTGTTAAAGCCTGTCCTCCTCAGGTTTCTGTTTCCTCTCTGTGTGTCTCAAGCCTGCAGCCTGTAGCCGTGGTGCGGTACGCTACATACCCCTGTGTAATTTCATTAACCTTTAGACAGCTAAGTGTGCATGTTCAGATCCTCCCAGTGGACCCTGAACACCGAGTCCTCCCACACATCTGCTGAGGGTTACAGCCCTGTGCTGTGTAAACGTTTACCTGCGTTGTGTATGTGTGTATGGGGGGGTATCTGTGTGTGTGTGTGTGTGTAAAAGAGAGAGAAAGAGACACAGATAGACAGACAAAGAGAGAGACAGAGAGAGAGAGATTTCACCTGCTGGGACAGCTCTGTCCTTGCTCCGGCAGTACACAAATACATATAGCCACCGGATAAATGTGGGAGGGGGGGGGGGGGGGGTAGAGGAAGTTTGAAGCAGGGAGACGTCTATCATCTTGAGATGCCCATTGCCTCATGTCTGTGTGCATCACTTCACTTGACCTTATTACTCTACAAACCAACATCTACAGACAGCAGATCTGTCTCTAGCATTGGGAACCCTCCCTATCAGTATATCTCACAGGGAGGTGTATGTGTGTGTATGCATGTGCGTGTGTGAGGTGTGGGGAGACGAGGAACACAGTGAAACACCATATCCCCCTGGTATGGGCCCAGGCTGCTCCTAGGCCCTGATCCAGGTTAACTTTCACATTCTATCATATAACAGTGAGGTCAGGCAGTGAGATAAGAAAATCTGATCCTGAACCAACGCATAGCGATAGCCTCTCCCTGGAGCCTCTCTCCTCCCCTCCGAGAGATAACGCTGACAGGCTGGGAGTTGGAGCACTCAGAGTTTGACGGGTCTGGTTGGAGGTATCGACATTTTAATGCTGCTGACTACTCTTAAGCTCTCCCCACTGCCCCCCATAGATTCCAGGGTAGTTGTTGTTTTAGGTTATAGCTCACCCCACAGACATACCCTCCTCACCCACTATGGTTAACCCATAATAACAAGTAGAAGGGGTCAGACATGGGAACGTATGAACTAGCATTGCCTCTTCACAGAGAGCCTATTGATTACAGCTAGCAGGCAAATCCCCAATCAAGTGCTGATATGCAAAATATTCCTCTTAGAAGTTCATGTCTCAGAAAATCTATATCTTAAAATCCCCAAAAGTTAAGTGTGTCCTATATTAAGCCAATTAGCTTTAGAGTCTCAAGCCTTGGAGAGGCATGCTTCTCAATTGGCTGTGTATGTACAGTGTATGTGTGCAAGCATGTAAGGGGAGGATTGTCACACGTCAGTGTGTGTCGTTGGAAACTAATCAGAACAATAAATCAGCTAATGGCTAAGGAAACAGTCATATAGAAAGGGAAATCACCCCTGAGCAGGTTATTCTCTGCATTGAAGTCCAACTCCACAGACAAACTCACACCTTGCTCATTTGGTGGTGGCTCATTTTCCCTGCCATCAGCGCCTTCAGTGAGACATTTGATAATGAAACACACTTCTTAATCATCAGGTCGTCATGCGGATTCCGGTAAGAACAAAAATTGTTCATTATTTTTAGTCTCTACAAAACCCTGAATTTCCATAATGTTTACCACAGAACTCTCCCTTCTCTCTCTTATCATTTTTGTAGGTCACTTGCTCACACCCTCCCACATCCTCTCAACCCCATATCCTGCTCGTGTCCCTTCTCTAATCTAGGCTTCAGTCTTACCCCCCAAAAGTGAAAGAAAGAACTGTGGGAGGTTAAAAGTTATGCAAAGTTACAAATAGCAGGAAACTGATTTATTTTAACTAGGAAAGTCCGTTAAGAGCAAATTCATATTTACAATGACAGCCTAGGAACTTGTTTAGGGGCAGAACAACAGATTTGTACCTTGTCAGCTCAGGGATTCGATCTAGCAACCTTTTGGTTACTGGCGCTACACTCTAACCACTAGGCTACCTGCCCCCCCATATCAGGTCATCTCTAACAGAATGTTTCTTTGAGATAGCTTTATCTTATGAGCTCTGCACATGAGGTTTTCAGCCTTCCTGCAGAGATCTGGAGGTTCTAAGACAAGGGTTGAGCCGTGGTTCAATATTTTACTTCACAAATTTAGATAATGTTTCCTTTTTTCAGACATACAACTGTGGAATTCCTATAAGCCAACCCCATATGTGCCTGGAAACCTGACATCAGCACAAAAATGGAAGTGCAAAAACAAAACAAATGAGCATTTCCAGCTCAGTGCACTGCAGTCCATTGGGTAAATCCTACTCGGTTGGCTTACATGTTATGTTCCACTATCGTTTTTTTAGACATGTTGAGTGACAGAGCACGGTCTGTGGTGTGGTCTTTGAGTACCTCCAAAGTACATACAGTCCTATAAATAGTGCCATTCATGTTATCTTAAAGTTCTCTGGGTCTCTGGACCCTTGCACAGTGTCCAGTCTGTGAGTCATCATAGTAAACATAGTATAACGTCTATTGATATAAAGGTTGCATCGCTGAATAGTGATGCAAAGACTGAGTCACACTATGTGAAGGATGTCAGAGAGATTTGCTTCTCCCTAACCACTGACTCACCCTAACCTCTAACCCTTCTGGCCAGAGCACTTGACCTCCCCTTACTGGGGACAGCAAGCATCTCCGATCTCAATACATCTGAGGGACAGACTGTACAGTGAAATAAAATGACAGACACTTGAGCACTGCCTTGTCTCCTTGAGCACTGCCTTGTTAGATTACTGTTAGATATTACTGCACTGTCGGAACTAGAAGCACAAGCATTTCGCCAGACTCGCAATAACATCTGCTAACCATGTGTATGTGACCAATACAGTTTGATTCGATTTGATTTCTTTGCTGCTCATTCTTTCAAATGCTATGTAGGTATTCTACGTTTGCCCTCTTGAATACACATTCATTTTGACATGCAGAGCAGGGACGATATCGGATAGATTATTTATGCATCAAAAAAAGAGAGAAAAAACCCCAATGATTTTCTAATGGAATTCCTCATCACTCCAAGTGGATTTCGTAGCTTTCTCAATGCCTCTAACAGCATCCAAGAAAATGGAATGCACATTTAATTTGCTGCCGGCACAGGAGTGATCCATGTGTAATTAGATCAATATTCACATTTGACTATTTAGCTTTTAATATGAAAAGATTAGAGGTGCCCCCAGAAGGATTAGGCGTTCATTTAAGGACTGGTGGTGTGTGGCCACTACCCCTGAAAGGATTAAAGAAACTAATTAAGCACAATTTGCATCTTGAGCTAATTGGGTGTACACACTTAGAGAGAGAAGGAGGGATCAGGAGGTTCAAGGGGTTTTCTCTCCAATCAGATTTATCCCACTCTCCCAGCACTTTGACAGAACACATTGGAAGCCATAGGCATATTCTGGTTGTAATTTGCCAGAGAGATGCGTTCTATTAGCATGGCAAATGCCATCCAGTGGAGAGAGAGGATTGGACAGAGAAAACGAAGCAGAGGATAGAAAAGAATTAGAGAACAGAGAAGAAGAGATGGGGTAAAGCAGAGGAATAAAAAGAAATAAAGCACATGAAAGGAAAGAGGAGATCGGGATATGGAACGGCAGAGAAGATGCTGAACCCTGTAGGAAGGATGAGCGGGACCAGTGCAGAACCCTGTAGGAAGGATGAGCGGGGCTGGTGCTGAACCCTGTAGGAAGGATGAGCGGGGCCGGTGCTGAACCCTGTAGGAAGGATGAGCGGGGCCGGTGCTGAACCCTGTGGGAAGGATGAGCGGGGCCGGTGCTGAACCCTGTAGAAGGATGAGCAGGACCGGTGCTGAACCCTGTAGGAAGGATGAGCGGGACCGGTGCTGAACCCTGTAGGAATGATGAGCAGGGCCCGTGCTGAACCCTGTAGGAAGGATGAGCGGGGCCGGTGCTGAACCCTGTAGGAAGGATGAGCGGGGCCGGTGCTGAACCCTGTAGGAAGGATGAGCGAGGCCGGTGCTGAACCCTGTAGGAAGGATGAACGGGGCCGGTGCTGAACCCTGTAGGAAGGATGAGCGGGGCCGGTGTTGAACCCTGTAGGAAAGGATGAGCGGGACCGGTGCTGACCCCTGTAGGAAGGATGAGCGGGGCCGGTGCTGAACCCTGTAGGAAGGATGAGCGGGGCCGATGCTGAACCCTGTAGGAAGGATGAGCGGGGCCGGTGCTGAACCCTGTAGGAAGGATGAGCGGGGCCGGTGCTGAACCCTGTAGGAAGGATGAGCAGGGCCGGTGCTGAACCCTGTAGGAAGGATGAGCGGGGCCGGTGCTGAACCCTGTAGGAAGGATGAGCGGGGCCGGTGCTGAACCCTGTAGGAAGGATGAGAGGGGCGGGTGCTGAACCCTGTAGGAAGGATGAGCGGGGCCGGTGCTGAACCCTGTAGGAAGGATGAGCGGGGCCGGTGCTGAACCCTGTAGGAAGGATGAGCGGGGCGGGTGCTGAACCCTGTAGGAAGGATGAGCGGGGCCGGTGCTGAACCCTGTAGGAAGGATGAGCGGGGCCGGTGCTGAACCCTGTAGGAAGGATGAGCGGGGCCGGTGCTGAACCCTGTAGGAAGGATGAACGGGGCCGGTGCTGAACCCTGTAGGAAGGATGAGCGGGGCCGGTGCTGAACCCTGTAGGAAGGATGAGCGGGGCCGGTGCTGAACCCTGTAGGAAGCGTCTGGTCATCTGTAAACAGACACTGCTGTGGACCAGGTGTGTGACCATATGTATAACACTGCTGCGGTGCACGCTGATACAGAAAGAGGAGGCCGCACCAACCAGCCAAGCGACAGTAAACAATAGAGTAAGACATCAGAACAATAAGGTGCTGGTGCCAAAAACAGGTAGCAATTACTGATACACATATTATAGGCCTTATGGACTCCCTCTATTCAGTACCGTAATGTTTCTATCCCATACTGTAATGTTCACGTCAGACACATAGCAGCTGCTACATGGGCTGTTTGGAAAGATGTGTGTCAGTGGAGGCTGGTGGGAGGAGCACTAGGAGGATGGGCTCATGGTAATGGCTGGAATGGAGTTCATGTAGTTGTATCAAACATATGGAAACCACATGTTTGACTCCGTTCCATTTATTCCAGTTGAGCCAATACAATGAGCCCGTCCTCCTATAGCTCCTCCTCCCACCAGCCTCTACGGGTCTCGATGCATCTGTCTGTCTCTCTCTGTCTCTTCAGTCATAGCTACAACCTCTAACCCAGAGAAGCAGCAGGGGTAGTGAATGAGCTACTCTAGTAATAACCATTAGACCACTGGTTGTCCATTCTATTACATGCCATTCCAGTGACGCTCATGGTCATAACAGCTTGAGTGAAATTCACCTGCCATGACAGTCTAACGGCAGCACATTATGTCAGGAGGGGGAAGCTTCATGCTCCACGGTCCATGGGACTGCAACGACGGGGTCAATTCCTCAACCTCTAATGGATCTCTATGGGTCACGTGAGAGCAGAGTGCTATGGAACACTCGTTACTGCAGATAGACCCAGGAAATGATTATCAGGAGGTCAATTTATGTGAGGGAAAGTCGAGATGACAGAGTGAGGGGTCAAAGCCTCGTCCATATCTCTGGGCATTAAAGATTGACATGCAGTGATCGCAGTCTGTCCTCGACACACACACACACACACACACACACACACACACACACACACACACACACACACACACACACACACACACACACTCACACTCACACACATACGTTTCCACATTTAAATATCTGACAGATGATGAAAGTGCAGCCATTAAAATGTCTGCCGCGTGTTTCAGGAATGAAATGGGGGGAGATAAAAGAATTCCCCGGGGTAATCAATGGGCCTATGAATTAGCCCCGGGTTTAAGATGGTGGAGGGGGGAGGAGGAGAGGGGGGTAATGTTTAACATTTTCCGTTGTTCGTTTGCACTGAAAACATCCGCTTGGAGAGGAAGCCGAAGTAGTTGGTTTATGTCCTCCATCTTATGCTTGAGCAGCCCAGATAGGAAAAGAGTGTTTAACTAACCTGTAAACTGGGTTTTAGAGAAGCCCCTGCCATTTCCTTTACGTGGCGTAGCATAGTTAGCCATATAAAAACACACTCGATCAGATGCTCCCAAGCCTGTTCAACCTCTGGCAAGTAAATAAAGATATGATACGATACTCTCTGCCACTCACACATAGACACACACCGCCCACGTCCCTGTATTCTCCAGCTGAGAGATTAAACTGCCAGTTGTTTGACGCTAGGCTGAAAATGAGTCTGTCACACGAACAAGGCCAAGGCACTCAGGCAGGAGATGTCAACTGAAGGGCCAATGAAGTCACTCATGGAGAAAAAGAGAAGCGAGAGGGAGATGATAGGGAGAGGAAAACACACACGGTGAGAGATAATGAGAAAGATGGAGAGATACAAAGAGAAAGGGAGAGACAGGGACAAAAACTGGGACTGAGACAGACACAGAGACAGGACAGGCAGAGATTATAAACAGCAACAATGAAGTGTAAATGCAGTGCTCCCAAGCACCAACGAGGTGGCTGTACAGTATTGTCTGCTCTAGTCCAAAGTCGCTGGTACAAAGCCAGGTTTGACCTGTCATTCTGGGGACATAAAGTCCTCACTTGAGATTCAGAGAGCTGGGCTGATGCTATCACCCAGGTTCATTATCTCAACGTCAAGGTCAGGCTAACAGACGAGGATGCTGGCGACTTCACCTGATTTCAGCAGGCTCAAACTCTTCCAAAAGTCCCTTTCAGAATGCAACCTCAATTAAAGGACCTGACCACAGACGTGCTGGGAAATGTCTGTGTTTCTCGTTACAAATGTGTTATTTCTGTGTTACCTCCTAAGGGATGTTCATTAATGGGTAAATGTTTGATATTATCAACCCAACACTCATTATGTAAAATATAGTACTGTCATTACAGTAACCAGTGTTGTTTGAATGAGTATGAATCCCTTTAGTGGATTTATCTATTCTCTCCTACGACTCATGGAACCACCACTTGTGTATAAGCCAGCTAGGCAACGGACAGTGACACACTTATTTGGAGACTTTTCTTAGGTGAATCCTAACAGGTTTTCTTAGAAAACAGTGGGCGATTTTGCCTGTGACTTATCAGCCCCTCCATCTCACCTTAAGCAAGACTGGATGAGTGTGAAGGGATGGGTAGGCCAATAGAAGAGCAGGATATATTAGGATCCACACCACTGTATCAAACCATTTACTGTATACATCAGGGAATAGGGGAAGGTTCTATGACACAATCTTGTTGAAATGAATGATGGTACTCTAAGATCTCTCAACACACACACACACATACACACATACACACACACTGCTCTGTGTTCAATAGGCTCTCAGTCACCAAGGCTACCCTTAGCGCAGAGCACCACACACCATCCATTACTTTTAAGGGCTCATTCGCTACAATTTCCTGAGCTTGTTTTCACTATGTACAGTGAGAGAGAGAGAGAGAGTGTGTGTGTGTGCATGTGTGTGTGTGTGTTTGACTCATTGTCTACATGTATTGCAAAGGGATTAGAGGGAAGAAGGATGTCACTTGGGGAAACCATAATGTTTTATCAACAGCGGTAAAATCAAAGTGTTAAGTTTGTCCATTTTAGAGTTTATGAATGATGACAAATACATACTGCTTTCTGGAATACAGTATTACAAAGGTCCCTTGGTAGAGGTTCCTATCTTGGTATGTTGACACATGGTATGGAGAGAAAGAGGGACACTTAGTAATGGGGGAAATATGGCTATGACATCAGGAGGAGACAGCCCCTGCTGTTTGAATTGTAATAGAGAATACACTTGTCTGGATTTGAAGTTCTCCACTGTGTTGGCGGTTGGAGGGGGAGGGAGTGGCCGTTTGGGGGTGGACACAAGGAAAAGTCTGCCGTGCGTCATACTTGGAAAATGTACACCACAATCCCTTACTATCTATTAGCACCATCTCTTAACATAGACACACTTCCATCAGATAACACTGGCTGCAAGTCTCATTTCAAACCCGTATGAATATATGCATTGTGCTCAGTTAAAATAGACCCTTAACGGCCATTCAGTATGGATAGATTTGCTTAAATGGAGTTTGTGTTCAAAATGGCTGTCTCGGAGTCAGAAGCAGAGAAAGTGGAATCGACATCTACTGTTTACCATAGGGAATAATGCAGTAGATTCAAATTGAGATATGCTTATGGGGTGTTCATGTGGACAGCCTGCTGGGAGGAACAGATAATTTAGTCATTTGGAAAAACATGATTTCGAGCCAGTTGATTTAAATATGTTGCACTCTACTTAAACTTTAAGAGGAAAGACAGCGCAGAGAGGATAGTACATGAGCTGACTTGACTGTTGTTTGCAGGAAGAAATGGCCTCATTTTCTACCCACAACGGTTCTCCTATATCTCTTAAATCTCCTATAAGAAATGCGAGACACAACTTCAACATTAGAAACAGTGATTTAGTTTGATTGACTAAAGTGAGGGGAAAATGAATGTTATTCCATGCAGCAATTGCCATAGACGCATGATAACCAAAGTGTGGAGAATATAGGTCACTTCTAAGCAACAGCCTCATGCACCGTAGCTTACACTTTATATACTTGTGGGGAAAAGAAGCCTTTAAAAGCCAATAAACATGTTAGTGATGCTTTGTTGAAGGTACTTATGCCACAGAGGGAGGTCTCACTATCTATCAGAATTAAACTCACTAGCGTGGAGGGAAACAGTAACTACTTGGTTCTCCCACAGGGAAGCACACATACGCGAGAATGCACACACACACACACACACACACACACACACACACACACACACCATACGCACACACACATATGCGCATATGCACGCAAATAAGCGTACAAGCATGCACCTTTACACCCACATGCATGTACGCACACACAGTATACACCTGCTATGTCTTGGCCCTGGTTCAATTGCTGGTCATAGAAAGTGGCATCTATATATTGGACTTATACCATCCTGGCCTGGCCAATACATCCATCCCAGTATTTCCTGAGACTCTGAGGGCAACACTGAGCTCCTGACACACATACAGTAGGAGACATTAACCAACAGACCATCACACGCCAGAGACCCCACAACCGCCACACACTCGCCGTGTGCCTCAGTGTGTGTGCACCACAGTCTGTGGTGCTCTGTATCTAATGAGAGATAGAGTTAGTCTGAATGGGTTATACAGTAGCAATACCTGAATTTACAGGAACTATGCCACCAAAGGTGAGCTCACACTCCAAAATGATGAAATGGGACAAATCACTGAAATAAAAGTGTCGCCAACCAAGCCATACCTCCTGTAATTCTCCCTCTCAGTCCCTCAGCAGTGGTCCAGAAAATACCTTTTCAGCAGGAACCAGGAGCAGTCGATCCAGAAGCCTGTCTAAACAACAGCACATAAAGTGTTAAAACTGAAGCGCATCTCTGGGGTGGGCTTGACTGAGGATGTGCGGGGGAGGGGTAGTGTGGGGTCAGAGGGTTAGGAGAGGGGCGCTGTGCGCTACAAGGCCCTCTGTCCCAGGCCAGGCTGAGAGCCTTAGCCCCTCTGCTGATAAGACTGTAATAGTCCTCCTTAGAGGAGCCAGGGCTCGGCTCCCCTTATTAGTCATTTATCACACCTGGCAGCCTCGCTGAACCATAATTACTCTTCCCTTATCCCCCCGCACTGTCATGTCCAGGAGAGAGGGAGGAAGGGAGAGGGAGAGGGAAGGAGGTGGGGGCAGAGGAGAGGGAGAGAGAGAGAAAATGAAAGGAGAAACAATGTTAGGAAGGCAGGACTGAGAGAGGGGAAGAGAAGGTAGAAGAGGAAGAGAAGAAAGAAAAGAAGGAGGAGGAAGAGGACTACGAGGAGGAGAAGGAGGACGAGGAACGGGAGGAAGAGAAAGGGCTAGAACAGACAGAGAGAAAGAAGTACAAACTGTAAGAAAGGATAAAGGGGATGGCCAGCAAAGGTCCATGTTATTGTACGACCTTCCCTGCCTGACTATCAGCTGGACAGAAATGAGATATTCAGAAATAGAGGAGATATATATATATATATATATATATTTATTTATTTATAGAGAGAGAGACAGAGAGAGAGATGCGGAATAAGAGAGGGAGAGAGAGAGATTTGTACATCGTTACAATACTGTATATATACTGTACATAATATGACATATTACATTATTTTTTTGTAACTTCTGTGATTGTAATGTTTACTGTTCATTTAATCACTTTTCTATATTATCTACTTCACTTGATTTGGCAATGTTAACAAATGCAAAATGAGAGAGGGAGAGAGAGAGAGAGAGAGAGATGCAAAATGAGAGAGAGAGAGAGAGAGAGAGAGAGAGATGCAAAATGAGACAGATCTACCTCACTTGCTTTGGCAATGTTAACTCGTGTTTCCCATGCCAATAAAGCCCCTTGAATTGAATTGAATTGAATTGAGAGAGAGAGAGAGAGAGATGAGAAATGAGAGAGAGAGAAACAAGAAATGAGAGAGAGAGAGAGAGATGTGAAATGAGAGAGAGAGATGTGAAATGAGAGAGGGAGAGAGAGATGAGAAATGAGAGAGAGAGAGATGAGAAATGAGAGAGAGAGAGATGAAAAATGAGAGAGAGAGAGAGAGATGTGAAATGAGAGAGAGAGAGAGATGTGAAATGAGAGGGAGAGGGAGAGATGAGAAATGAGAGGGAGAGGGGGAGATGAGAAATTAGAGGGAGAGTTGAGAAATGAGAGGGAGAGGGAGAGATGAGAAATGAGAGGGAGAGGGAGAGATGAGAAATGAGAGGGAGAGATGAGAAATGAGAGGGAGAGGGAGAGATGAGAAATGAGAGGGAGAGGGAGAGATGAGAAATGAGAGATGAGAAATGAGAGAGAGAGAGATGTGGAATAAGAGAGGGAGAGAGAGATGAGAAATGAGAGGGAGAGAGAGAGAGAGATGAGAAATGAGAGATGTGAAGAGGGAAAAGGCTAAACCACCGGCCTACCTTTAACTCAATTTAATAGCCTAAAAAGGTGTTAGGATTTAAGGAAATGTAATCTACCAACTGCCCTTTGTGCCTCAAATAGGAAACCAGTGCAAAAGGTTCTGGCAATAGCCAACCTGCTGGCTTTGTTTGACAAGACGGGGAATGACTTCCTAGACCAGCAGTGACATTTCACCACCAGCTACATACCATGTATTTAAGACAATAGATGATGAGGGCAGAATAATATCAAATCAGTCTCATATTGCTTCATAATGGCAATGATTACTCTGCTCGTTCCTCTAGTCAAAATGAGCACAGTTAAACTCTCCACACCCTCTATTCTGGCCTAAACTCAGTGCCTGCCTGCTGTTCTGTCATGTTTCACTCCTGGTTATTAAGATTGTTTGCCATGCCAATGTTTCTCTAGTGAATTCTGGGGCATTTTCCTGGATTCTTTTTTTTTGCCGCGACCTGGTAAGCACATACAGATGTGGAACACATGGTTTTAATCTCAGGTCCATGTTGTGTTCACTACCAGAACAACACCTAACCCTTATCGGTCAAAACCAGGTCTGACAGACGGATGATTGGCATGGAACAAGCACAGGGGTTTCACCTGATAGAAATATATAAACACACACAGACACAGACACACACACACCACACCACACCACACACACACACGCACACGCACACACACACGCACACGCACACGCACACACACACACACACTTCAATATGGTGTCTTGTAAAGATAACAGCGGTCTCAGACTGTTGTGTCTGTGTTTGTATCAAACATCAGTTGTATCCTTTGTTCTGACAGTGCTAGCACATTCCCATATCATTCTTGACCCCATTGGTCTGGAGGGCCAGCCTAGCTACGCTCCTACCCAGGCCCCCCTCTCCTCTCTTGGGCTCAGCCTTTGTGAGAGCCGTGCCTGTCCTGGAGCTGCTGGAGCGGCTGCTATGCTTTGTTGCTTTCTCACAGATGGGGAAAACACCAGGGCCCTGACAGCCAGCTCCAGATGTGTAGAGAGGGAGGAGGGATGGGAGGTAGAGAGGGAGGAGGGATGGGAGGTAGAGAAGGAGGAGAGGGGGGAAAGAGGGAAGAGAAATGGAATCGCATGAATTTTGCTGTCATTAACAAACCTGACAGATGTGTGAGCCCCACAGGAAAGGACAGCTGGCTTTAGAAAGGGTGTAAAACGTCCCTCCCTCTCTTTCTCTCTCTCCCTCAATCTCTCTTTCCCTCAAAAGGCACGCAAGGTGGGAGAGTGAGGAGAGGAGGCTCTTGGCTTTTTAAAGTCTGTATTGCTGCTCTCCTCCATTTTAACAGGGATTTTATGGAGCAGCTTCCTTAATAGCCACTCACTTATAAAACAAAGCTGTAATGACATGCAAATGAGTCACGGGGAAACGCTGTAAAGAAGACGTGATGTATGGGCCGTCTGTGCACCGTACACTGGGCCTAGCACTACCTGAGCTGTACAAACTCTATCTCACGCACACAGACACACAACACACACACTCACATACACACAGTGTTCGTGCCAGATCCAAATCAAAGCTTGGAAACTGAGAGCAACCTAATAACAGGCCTGGTGTGAGCGAACAATAGAGTCACCGCACACACACACACCTCCCCTTGAGTCCCTCTATACACACACACACACACACACACCTGCCTGTGTGTCTCCTCCAAGACAAAACATCTCTGTCACAGAAACAAAAGCTAACTAATTAAAGCATGCCAGGGACTGTCAATAGTCTGCCCCTCAACAAGATTCACACACCCACACACTATTTTTCTCTCTCTCTCTGTCTCCTCTCTTCCTCTACTCATTGTATCTCCTCTTCTCTCCTCCAGTATTGCTCTCTCCCTCACTCCATTCCTCCATTCCATCCCCTCAGGAAACAGATAAACCCCTGAACGCTGCGAGAGGAAATTGAAAACTCAAGCAATCTAAGGCAATAATGAGGAACTGGGCCTGTAAAGCCATGCTTTCTGAGAGTCTTTAAAATAAACAATGAATGGCCTATGAATAGGGAGGTCTCTTAGTATTGTCATAAATCAGCCTCTATATCATTAACCATGTAAATCAAATCAAATCAAATGTTATTTGTCACATACACATGGTTAGCAGATGTTAATGCGAGTGTAGCGAAATGCTTGTGCTTCTAGTTCCGACCTTGCAGTAATATCTAACAAGTATCCTAACAATTTCACAACAACTACCTTATACACACAAGTGTAAAGGAATTAATAAGAATATGTACATACAAATATATGGATGAGCGATGGTCGAACGGCATTTTGAAGATGCAGTAGATGGTACAGAGTACAGTATATACATATGAGATGAGTAATGTAGGGTATGTGAACATGATATAAAGTGACATTGTTTAAAGTGGCTAGTGATACATTTATTACATCCAATTTTTTATTATTAAAGTGGCTAGAGATGAGTCAGTATGTTGGCAGCAGCCACTCAATGTTAGTGATGGCTGTTTAACAGTCTGATGGCCTTGAGATAGAAGCAGTTTTTCAGTCTCTCGGTCCCAGCTTTGATGCACCTGTACTGTCCTCGCCTTCTGGATGATAACGGTGTGAACAGGCAGTGGCTCGGGTGGTTGTTGTTCTTGATGATCTTTTTGGCCTTCCTGTGACATCGGGTGGTGTAGGTGTCCTGGAGGGCAGGTAGTTTGCCCCCGGTGATGCATTGTGCATTCCTCACTACCCTCTGGAGAGCCTTACAGTTGTGGGGGGAGCAGTTTCCGTACCAGGCGGTGATACAACCCGACAGGATGCTCTCGATTGTGCATCTGTAAAAGTTTGTGAATGTTTTTGATGACAAGCCGAATTTCTTCAGCCTCCTGAGGTTGAAGAGGCGCTGCTGCCATTCTTTGTCCGTGATGCGTACGCAGAGGAACTTAAAACTTTCCACCTTCTCCACTACTGTCCCGTCGATGTGGATAGGGGGCTGCTCCTTCTGCTGTTTCCTAAAGTCCACCACACTCCGAGGGACCTCAACTCCTTCCTGTTGGCCGTCTCGTCGTTGTTGGTAATCAAGCCTAGTGTCATCTGCAAGCTTGATGATTGAGTTGGATGCGTGCATGGCCACACAGTCATGTGTGAACAGGGAGTACAGGAGAGGGCTCAGAACTCACCTTTGTGGGGCCCCAGTGCTGAGGATCAGCGGGGTGGAGATGTTGAATCCTACCCTCACCACCTGGGGGCGTCCCGTCAGGAAGTCCAGGACCCAGTTGCACAGGGCGGGGTCGAGACCCAGGGTCTCGAGCTTAATGAAGAGTTCGGAGGGTACTATGGTGTTGAATGCTGAGCTGTAGTCGATGAGCAGCATTCTTACATAGGTATTCCTCTTGTCCAGATGGGTTAGGGCAGTGTGATTGCAATTCCGAAGTCTGTGGACCTATTGGGGAGGTAAGAAAATTGGAGTGGGTCTAGGGTGTCAGGTAGGTTGTAGGTGATGTCAGGTAGGTAATGGTTGTAATGGTATTGGTTGTACTGAAAGAAGCAGGGGTCTTTCTTCTGACAATCCCAATGGTGTCCATGCACACCGGTTTAGCACTCAGTAAAGAAGGATATACAGTATTTGTATATGTAAATATAAACATATATACAAAGTACATGGTAATTTAGTAAATTATACGTTATCAAGGATGACATAATATGATTGTTGATGATTGGTTGGCCTTGTCGATAGACTGAGGCAAAGTCAATACACATGCACAAACTGCCAAGCACACTCACACACACACACACACACATGCTCACATTAATGCTCCCTTAGACAGTTGGGCCTTAAAGTCACTCAAAGCTCAGGATCCTATACTAGCAACTGACAACAAGCAGGAAACATAAAGAGGACTCCTCTCATTCTGAATGGTCTGTTTGTTATCTAAAAGTCACAGTATACTGCTTGCTCCCTACAATAATAGGCTAGGCTAGGTGTCGCTGTGTGTTTGTGTGTTGGTTGGTGTGTGTGTGTGTTTGTGTGTGTTTGTTTGAGTGTGTGTGCTTGGGTGTAGGTGTGTGTTGCACAAGATTAGCTCGTGTCTTTCTATCAACCTCCTTACAGGTGTTCCTGTCTTGAAGTATGGTATGACCTCAAAATGGTGCTGTTTGCATGTGGTCAAGATTGTATCAAAATCACTCCACAAATCAATCGTGTGTGGTCAGTGGTTTAAACCCCCCTGGTGTTTCACTATGGACTGTGCTGGAGTTGGTTTGATTCATAAATGTTACACTAGATCAGACAACTCATTTCAGATTGCTGGTCAAAGTAAGTTGTTGTCACAGCACTCACAGCACGCCTACGAGACTTCTGAGAAAGTACTACTAAATGTTCATCAAGAATAGTGTGACTGTTTTGGGTACAGCATTTTTATTTGATTTTTTCATCTTTATTTAACCAGGTAGGCCAGTTGAGAACACGTTCCCATTTACAACTGCGACCTGGCCAAGATAAAGCAAAGCAGTGCGACACAAACAACAACACAGAGTTACACTTGGGATAAACAAACGACCAGTCAATAACACAATAGAAAAATCTATATACAGTGGGTGCAAATGTAGAAGAGTAGGGAGGTAAGGCAATAAATAGGCCATAGTGGCAAAATAATTACAATTTAGCATTAACACTGGAGTGATAGATGTGCAGATGATAATGTGCAAGTAGAGATACTGGGGTGCAAAAGAGCAAAATAAATAAATACAGTAGGGGAAGAGGTAGTTGTTTGGGCTAAATTATAGATGGGCTATATACAGGTGCAGTAATCTGTGAGCTGCTCTGACAGCTGGTGCTTAAAGCTAGTGAGGGGGATAAGTGTTTCCAGTTTCAGAGATTTTTGTAGTTCGTTCCAGTCATTGGCAGCAGAGAACTGGAAGGAGAGGCGGCCAAAGGAGGAATTGGTTTTGGGGGTGACCAGAGAGATATACCTGCTGGAGCGCGTGCTACAGGTGGGTGCTGCTATGGTGACCTGCGAGCTGAGATAAGGGGGGACTTTACCTAGCAGGGTCTTGTAGATGACCTGGAGCCAGTGAGTTTGGCGACGAGTATGAAGCGAGGGCCAGCCAACGAGAGCGTACAGGTTGCAGTGGTGTGTATTATATGGGGCTTTGGTGACAAAACGGATGGCACTGTGATAGACTGCATCCAATTTATTGAGTAGGGTATTGGAGGCAATTTTGTAGATGACATCGCCGAAGTCGAGGATCGGTAAGATGGTCAGTTTTACAAGAGTATGTTTGGCAGCATGAGTGAAGGATGCTTTGTTGTGAAATAGGAAGCCAATTCTAGATTTAACTTTGGATTGGAGATGTTTGATGTGAGTCTGGAAGGAGAGTTTACAGTCTAACCAGACACCTAGGTATTTGTAGTTGTCCACATATTCTAAGTCAGAACTGTCCAGAGTAGTGATGTTGGACGGGCGGGCAGGTGCAGGCAGTGATTGGTTGAAAAGCCTGCATTTAGTTTTACTTGTATTTAAGAGCAGTTGGAGGCCACGGAAGGAGAGCTGTATGGCATTGAAGCTCGTTAGGGTTGTTAACACAGTGTCCAAAGAATGGCCAGAAGTATACAGAACGGTGTCATCTACGTAGAGGTGGATCAGAGACTCACCAGCAGCAAGAGCGACATCATTGATGTATACAGAGAAGAGAGTCGGCCCAAGAATTGAACCCTGTGGCACCCCATAGAGACTGCCAGAGGCCCGGACAACAGGCCATCAGGCCATCAAGTCAAATATACCATCAGGTATAGTATACCATGTTCATCTGCACAGTCATTATGTCCAACAAGCCAGTTCAACCCTTTTGTTCAAACACAGCCACAAGCATCCGTAATGACCACCATGCACTGTCCAACAACAACAACTGCCTGTCCAGCCACACCACTTATCTACAAAGGAAAACAGGACTAAACAATGAGAATGGCTGGTCGGTGCCTGCGCGGCTAACGGCTAATATCCTTTTAAACTCTAGTCTCAGTGAGGGACTGAGTGGGTTGAATGATAGGGAGCGTAGGTAATGGATTTATAGAGCACGGTGGAGCAGTAGACCCTCTCTTCATTGTGATAAGGAGGTTATCTGATGGCAGGCTCCATGGCTCCGTTGCCGTTTGGTGTTTTGGTGTGCCAGGCCCAGCTAGCTCAATGGTAGAGGGAAGCATGGACAAGAGGGGTTCTATGAGGCCAAGTCTATGAGGACAGGTTATTTAAGGTAAGGCTTTATCTACCTTTACTCAATACCTCACCACTCCTTCGTTACTGACTTAGGGAGTCAAATTGTCATTGTTTCATGCAAGTGACTGACACCTCACTATAGCCACAGGAGAATGGACCTTCGTCCGATTTGTGAGATAACTCAATCAAATGACTCAAAAACATGCTGTGGATTTATAAGTTGCATCCATTTTCATATGAAAGCTTGGAGAACCCCTATACTCTCCTTCTCCCCTCTCTCTGCCTCTGAGTTGGTTCAGTCCCAGTGGAAGTGTGCTGCGTCTGCCTGTCTCAAGCTGCCGTGGCATCTGCATCCTGACTCCAATTAGGGGAACCAACCGCAGGGAGGAGCACCCACCGCCGGCAGTTCAAAGGTCACCTGACAGGAAGTGGGGACAAAAGGGAAGGAGACAGGCGGCAGGTTGAGCAGCAGCAGCAGCAGCCGGAGCCTCCTCGCCTCACCAGAACCTGACTGGAATAATTACCTTCTTTCTCTTTCTCTCTCTCTCTCTCTCTCTGGACTATTTCTCCCTTTCCCTATCCCTTTCCCTATCCTTTACTTCTTCTTTTCATGACTTCCTCTAAAATCTCAGGTTCCTGCACACTTATGTGAGGTGTAAATCATCCGTTGAGAATGACAGCGGACAGGAAGGAAGAGAGAGGGAAGATAGGAGGGGAGCTAACACTGTACTCTGAGCACCCATTTAAAGGCCCACATGAGAGCTCTAAAACTGGGACCTGCTAGAAATATTGTGCAGGAAGACAGGAGTCTCACCAACACAGACAGTTAGCAAATGGCTCTGTGAAGATAAACTGTATCACTATCAGTTTAGCCCTGACAACAATAGTATACACAAGTGCTGTAAAGTCAAGTGCTGTAAAGTCAACAATAACAAACCAATAACAAACTGTTTCAATGACTTACAGTCAAGTGATTTGGTCGTGATTTGCTTGATGACACTTGAAGCATCCAAAAGTGTGTTAATACGTATGTTGCATTGGCCACAGATCCCAGTGTATGTCCAGAGCAGTTCAGCAGATGTTTGTAACTGTGTTGTATGGGACTCTGGGGTGATTCGTTTCTGAAGTGTGTAGTAAAAAGCTATGAGATCCATAAAAAGGAGAGTGTACAATAGGCAGTCCCTAGGTAGTGATGGCCACTGTAGAGTTCACTAAGCACAATGGGATCTCACTAAGCACCATGGCATCTCACTAAGCACCATGGGATCTCACTAAGCACCATGGGATGTCACTAAGCACCATGGGATCTCAGAATCTTTTTATGAAGAATCTGGTTCTGAAAAACATAATCTGTCCAATGTTGTCTTTGGTGCGAATGTCAGTCAATTTCAGTCTAAGTTGTTATGATTTACCATTGAAACATGGATGACTTTTGAAAATATGGGCTTTAAGTTAAACAACCATAGTATATAATACACTTGATTTATGATTGCCCCCCACCTCCTTGTGCTTTCATAACCCGGCCAGAGACATGAAAATCACACCACCAGTACCAACAGAAGATTATATAAAACTAATATCTAAGATCATATCTAAAGCTAAGTTAAATCAGGAGTATTGTGTACTACAGGTGCTTCCTTCCCCCTCCATAAACACTACCGCACATTTTTTGTCCATTAAAATAACATCAAATTGATCAGAAATACGGTGTAGACATTGTTAATTTTGTAAATGACTGTTGTATCAGGAAACGGCTGATGTTGAATGGAATATCTACATAGGTGTACAGAGGCCCATTATCAGCAACCATCACTCCTGTGTTCCAATGGCATGTTGTGTTAGCTAATCCAAGTTTATCATTTTAAAAGGCTAATTGATTATTAGAAAACTCTTATGCAATTATGTTAGCACAGCTGAAAAGAAGCAATAAAACTGGCCTTCTTCAGACTAGTTGAGTATCTGGAACATCAGCATTTGTGAGTTTGATTACAGGCTCAAAATGGTCAGAAACAAAGAACTTTCTTCTGAAACTCATCAGTCTATTCTTGTTCTGAGAAATGAAGGCTTTTCCATGTGAGAAATTGCCAAGAAACTGAAGATCTAATACAACGCTGTGTACTACTCCCTTCACAGAACAGCGCAAACTGTCTCTAACTAGAATAGAAAGAGGAGTGGGGGGCCCCGGTGCACAACTGAGCAAGAGGACAAGTACATTAGAGTTCTAGTTTGAGAAACAGACTCCTCACAAGTCCTCAACTGGCAGCTCCATTAAATAGTACCCCTCAAAACACCAGTCTCAATGTCAACAGTGAAGAGGCGACTCCGGGATGCTGCCTTCTAGGCAGAGTTCCTCTGTCCAGTGTCTGTGTTCTTTTGCCCCTCTTAATCTTTTCTTTTTATTGGCCACTCTTTGCAACTCTGCTTAGAAGGCCAGCATCCCGGAATCGCCTCTTCACTGTTGACGTTGAGACTGGTGTTTTGCGGATACTATTTAATGAACCTATACATAATTGGAGAAGAGTTTTCTAATGATCAATTATCTTTTAAAATTATAAACTTAGATTAGCTAACACAATGTGCCATTGGAACACAGGAGTGATGGTTGCTGAGGAATGGGCCTCGGTACGCCTTTGTAGATATTCCATTCAAAATCAGCCGTTTCCAGCTACAATAGTCATTTACAATTACCGCCCCGTAGCACTCACTTCCATCATCATGAAATGCTTTGAGAGACTAGTCAAAGACCATATCACCTCCACCCTACCTGACACCCTAGACCCACTCCAATTTGCTTACAGACCAAATAGGTCCACAGACGATGCAATCTCAACCACACTGCACACTGCCCTAACCCATCTGGACAAGAGGAATACCTATGTGAGAATGCTGTTCATCGACTACAGCTCAGCATTTAACACCATAGTACTCTCCAAACTCGTCATCAAGCTCGAGACCCTGGGTCTCGACCCCGCCCTGTGCAACTGGGTACTGGACTTCCTGATGGGCCGCCCCCAGGTGGTGAGGGTAGGTAACAACATCTCCACCCCGCTGATCCTCAACACTGGGCACCCACAAGGGTGCGTTCTGAGCCCTCTCCTGTACTCCCTGTTCACCCACGACTGTGTGGCCATGCACGCCTCCAACTCAATCATCAAGTTTGCGGACGACACTACAGTGGTAGGCTTGATTACCAACAACGACGAGACGGCCTACAGGGAGGAGGTGAGGGCCCTCGGAGTGTGGTGTCAGGAAAATAACCTCACACTCAACGGCAACAAAAATAAGGAGATGATTGTGGACTTCAGGAAACAGCAGAGGGAGCACCCCCCTATCCACATCGATGGGACAGTAGTGGAGAGGGTAGTAAGTTTTAAGTTCCTCGGCGTACACATCACAGACAAACTGAATTGGTCCACCCACACAGACAGCATCGTGAAGAAGGCGCAGCAGCGCCTCTTCAACCTCAGGAGGCTGAAGAAATTCGGCTTGCCACCAAAAGCACTCACCAACTTCTACAGATGCACAATCGAGAGCATCCTGTCGGGCTGTATCACCGCCTGGTACGGCAACTGCTCCGCCCACAACCGTAAGGCTCTCCAGAGGGTAGTGAGGTCTGCACAACACATCACCGGGGGCAAACTACCTGCCCTCCAGGACACCTACACCACCCGATGTCACAGGAAGGCCATAAAGATCAAGGACAACAACCTCCCGAGCCATTGCCTGTTCACCCCGCTATCATCCAGAAGGCGAGGTCAGTACAGGTGCATCAAAGCAGGGACCGAGAGACTGAAAAACAGCTTCTATCTCAAGGCCATCAGACTGTTAAACAGCCATCGCTACCATTGAGTGGCTGCTGCCAACACACTGACTCAACTCCAGCCACTTTAATAATGGGAATTGATGGAAATTGATGTAAAATATATCACTAGCCACTTTAAACAATGCTACTTAATATAATGTTTACATACCCTACATTATTCATCTCATATGTGTATGTATATACTGTACTCTATATCATCTACTGCATCTTTATGTAATACATGTATCACTAGCCACTTTAAACTATGCCACTTTGTTTACATGCCCTACATTACTCATCTCATATGTATATACTGTACTCGATACCATCTACTGCATCTGGCCTATGCCGTTCTGTACCATCACTCATTCATATCTTTATGTACATATTCTTTATCCCTTTACACTTGTGTGTATAAGGTAGTAGTTTTGGAATTGCTAGGTTAGATTACTCGTTGGTTATTACTGCATTGTCGGAACTGGAAGCACAAGCATTTCGCTACACTCGCATTAACATCTGCTAACCATGTGTATGTGACAAATACATTTGATTTGATTTGATTTAATCATTTCTACACCGTATATCAATTTGATGCTATTTTAATGGACAAAAAAAAGCTTTTCTTTCAAAAACATGAGCATTTCTAAGTGACCCCAAACTTTTGAACGGTAGTATATATATTTGGCAATATCCATTGACAGTGGCCACCATTGTGTCTCCTTTAAAACAACAGTGCACTCATTCAAATGCCCTGCTAATCTCAGGAAGAAAACATTGAAATAAAGAGAGAGGGGAGAAAAAAAAATCTGTCATTAATGTACCCCTGAGAGAAGCTAGGACAGTGGCAGAAACAGTGGAGGGAGGGGGAAGAAGGTGTGTGTGTGTCTTATCAGACCTCATCTCTGAGGAAAGCCCCCACCAACCCCCTCCTCTGAAGCGTGCGTTCATCAGGCCTCATTACTCTAATGCTACTGGCAGTGATTAACGCTTCCTGGCTGCAGACCCCTTTGTTTGTTCACTTGTAACTTCCCCTTCGTAAAGGGCCCAGTCCTCAGGATGTCTGTGCCCAGCTCCCCCCTCCTCTCCTGGGGCTGCGGAGCTGGCCGGTTCCCCCTGGACCTTGGAGTAATCTTTTGGGGTTGGGACAGGTTATCACAGAAGGAGAGAAGAAAGCCAGGAACCGTTGTGGTCCTGCACACACACTGATAATATGGGCAGCCGGTGGGTAATTAGTGGTAACAATGCACTGGATGTCTCTTCCTCTGAGTGTGTGTATACACAATTATACACATATATTAACACACACACACACTCTTCTTTTCTCTCCCTCTCACACACATTATTTCTCCATCTCCCCCACAGAACAAAGGAGAGGGGAAATCTTAGCTCCTTCAGTGGTCTGTGTTAGGCATTACTGAAGCAATCCTGTCCCTAGTCTCAGTCAAGTGTTCAGTGACATGAGGTACTCCGTCTGGGCTTCTTCAGTTACACTTCGATTCACTTCTCTCCCTCCCTGGTTCATTCATAATGGATGGAACTTTGGGACTCTCTCACCAAGACTGAGTCGATGAGCAAAGACCCACTGTGGAATTCACTCAGAGAATTGTTACCATGTTCAGTTAAGTGCTGTTGTCAACCTAAGGTTAAAACGTCAAGCTAATTAGGGAAACAAAATATCCTTAATAATACATCTATGAAAAATGCTTTGTTTGTGAAGTTCTCTAACATGCAAAACATACCTCAGGAGGCCATTTTCAGTTTGTATATTTTCTGAAAATATACGAAATGACAACCAAGCAAAATGTTGCCGATTGACTGTCACGGGAGACCAACAAAAGAAACACGTAAACAAAACAATGAGCAAACAAACACAATATTAAACAAACGACTATGTGTAAACAAAGAGCGGTGTGTGTTGCTTACGCGTCTGGGGTGAGAGCAGGGCAGAGCGGTAGAGCTGAGGACCAGTGAGCAGCTGCTGTCTGTGGGCTGGGGTGTTCTGTTAGTAGGCCTCACCAGGCCCTGGAGGTCCCCATGGTGGGGGCTGGGATGGTCTGGCTGTCACATCTGGACTACACAGGAGGAAGGACTCTCTCTATGAGCTGCCTCAATCACAGATCTCTATCTCCACTGTGGTGGAGTCTACAGTCAACAGTCACAGGGGAAGCGATGATGAACAGCTCTACAACAGCCAGATGACTATAGCAGTGGGACCTTACGCTCCCCCTCCCCTCTTCCTCCCCCCTCTCTCCCTCCCTCAATCCACCTCTCCCCCACTTCCCCTTTGGCGGTGGCACGCGAAGGAAGGAAACTGGGATGCTCAGAGGGGGCAGGTGTGTGTATGTGTGAGTGTGCGCGTGACTCTCGTGACGTCCTTCAGGTCGTTAATCACTTCTGTGTGAGTCAGAGTGTGTTAATGTAACATTTAATGAAATGTACAACCTAATCCACTTACTTGTCAGTTGATATAACCATGAACACAAGTCAGATTGATTGTGATATGGCAGAATTTTTAAAGACCCCAAAATTGTTTTATCAATAACAGGATTAACATATTGCTTAAATAAAAAATATTGTCATAAAATCCTGCTGTTCTAGTATAATTTCTTAGTGCCCCATATCCACTTCTAAACTGCCATCCATTCTGGCTCAGAACACTGGGTAATTTTCCTAGAGAGTCTCCCTAGATCTGCTTGATGTCTCATCCACGTTCTGTGTGACTCTACTGGGTGATTGGGGATGGACTCCAGGCCCATTAAATGACTGCACCAGGGCTAGTTGAGCCAATCAGTCCTCTGGCCCTCTCTGGATCTAAGGCTATAATCACACTGAGCCATAGTCACTGTAACTCTCAGATATTGCAGTGCTCTGGTCTGTTGCTGGCATACTGACGGTTATTTATTTGATCTTATTATAGTGTCCATATTATAGTGTCCAAGTTTCTCTTGTTGAGAACAATCTGTTGTTTAAAAGCAACCTGGTCTAACTTCAAACCGTGGTTGATAGATATGATGAGTAAGATGGAGAAAAGAAAGAAGGGGGGTTATGACCTATATTTTTGTAAACAAAAAGTAAACAATTTCTGAAGAAAACTCACACCTTTAACCCCAGTACATCATGCTCTCTGTTCAGTCCAAAGTTGTACCAAAGATGAATTTCCTTAGTCAGATCTTTGTCCTTTTTGGAGCTCTTTGTAAAGGTGCGCACACCTCAGCTCTCACTGAACACACTGCCCCTCATCTACACAACACTTACAATAGTAAGACTGCCATCACTGACCACAATGACTGTGTTACCTTCACAAGAAAACTTTCACCTCAGAAATGCATTCATCATCTGCAATAACCTTCTGTTATTCAGTCCCTTCTTTGTTCTCATCCATCGTTCAATAAAAGTATACCAGCCTCCAAGGTCAGAACGAGGGAGAGGGTAGAGAGGAAGAGAGGAAAGGGGGATGGGACGGATCTCTTGTGGAAAGGAACATCAAGAGAAAAAAACCTCATCAAAATCTCTCTCTCTCAATTCAATTCAATTTCAATGTCAATTTAAGGGCTTTATTGGCATGGGAAACATATGTTAACATTGTCAAAGCAATCTCTCTCTCTGTGTCTGTCTCTCTCAAGTGCTCTGTCTCTTTCTGTCGCTCTCTCTCTCACCCTCACAAAACTGGCTGAATTCAAGTTGGATGAATGAGATTTGTCAGGCACAAAATCATAATTACAAGCCCATATTCCCCTCATCGCTGGAGGATGACTTTATCAGGCAGATACTGGTCTGTGATGGTGGTGTCGGCTATGGGAGTATCCTCTCCTAGACCTCCTCTTGTCTGCAATCTGTGGTTGTTGTATTCCGGTGGGGGCGGTTTCTGAAAGGAGTGAATGGAACCAACCTAATTATCATGCCTTAATTAGTATCAGGGGTAAACCTCGGTGGGACACCTGCAGACTTCATTTATATCCTGACAAGCTAGGAACAAGTGTTAATGCTCTGTATTTATGTGTGCATCAGGAAGAGGAAGCTAGAAGAAGAGGCTCAGTTCACCTCCTCCACAGATGTATACATACACAGAACAGTGAGACAGAGCCAGGCAATTACAGTAGAGGGCTAGGAACCGTTAAGGGATGCTGAGGCCCAATGATGATGCGGTGGAGGTGCAGTAACATTAAATGCAGTGTATCTACAGCACTGAAACATGGTCTAAATTGGGCCCTCAGCTATTTGGAACCAGGATGAGGAAATAAAATACAGTTTAGATTTATGAATATTGTCTTGGTGTTGGGATTTGAGACACATAAATCCATTGCTGTATTTACACTGAACTAAAATAGAAACGCAACATGCAACACTTTCTAAGATTTTACTGAGTTACAGTTTAGTCAATTGCAATAAATTCATTAGGACCTAATCTATGGATTACACATGACTGGGAATACAGATATGCATCTGTTGGTCACAGATACCTTAAAAAAACGATAGGGGCGTGGATCAGAAAACCAGTCAGTATCTGGTGTGACCACCATTTGCCTCATGGAGCATGACACATCTCTTTCATGTAGAGTTGATCAGGCTGTTGATTGAGGCCTGTGGAATGTTGTCTGACTCTTCTTCAATGGCTGTGCGAAGGTGCTGGATATTGACAGAAACTGGAACATGCTGTCGTACACGTCGGTCCAGAGCATCCCAAACATGCTCAAAGGGTGACATGTCTGGTGAGTATGCAGGTCTCTGGTGAGTATGCAGGCCAGACATTTTCAGCTTCCAAAAATAGTATATAGATACTTGCAACATGGGGCTGTGCATTATCATGCATTCTGAAACATGAGGTTATGGCAGCGGATGAATGGCACAACAATGGACTCAAATTGCCCTCGATAAAATGCAATTGTGTTCGTAGTTTATGCCTGCCCATACCATAACCCCACCACCACCATGGGGCACTCCGTTCACAACGTTGACATCAGCAAACCACACACCCACACGACGCAATACACGCTGTCTGCCATCTGCCATCTACATTTGAAACCTGAATTAATCCGTGAAGAGCACACTTCTCCAGTGTGCCAGTTGCCATTGAAGGTGAGCAATTTCACACTGAAGTCGGTTACGATGCCAAACTGCAGTCAGGTCAAGTCCATGGTGAGGATGACGAGCACGCAGATGAGCTGTCCTGAGACGGTATCTGACCATTTGTGCAGAAGTTTTTCGGTGTGCAAACCCACAGTTTCATCAGCTGTCCGGGTGGCTTGTCTCAGACTGTCCCGCAGGTGAAGAAGCCGGATGTGGAGGTCCTGGCTAACGTGTTTACACGTGGTCTGCGGTTGTGAGGCTGGTTGCACGTACTGCCATATTCTCGAAAACGACTTTGGCTTATGGTAGAGACCTCTGGTGGACCTTTCTGCGATCATCATGCCAATAACACGCTCCCTCAAAACTTGAGGCATCTGTGGCATTTTGTTGTGTGACAAAACTGCACATTTTAGAATGGCCTTTTATTGTCCTCAGCACCTGTGTAATGATCATGCTGTTTAATCAGCTCCTTGATATGCCACACCTGTCAGGTGTGTCACGTTCTGACCTTAGTTCCTTTGTTTTGTCTTTGTTTAAGTATGGTCAGGGCAGTCTAAGTTTCAGTTGGGGTGGGCAGTCTATGTTTGTTTTTCTATGTTGGTTTCTGTGTTCGGCCTAGTATGGTTCTCAATCAGAGGCAGGTGTCGTTAGTTGTCTCTGATTGAGAATCATACTTAGGTGGCCTTTTTCCACCTGTGTTTGGTGGGTGTTTATTTTCAGTCTTTGTGTTTCTGCACCAGACAGAAGTGTTTTGGTCGTTTCTTTGTTGTTTGTTATTCAGTGTTGAGTTTTTTTCATTAAATAAGATGAACACTTACAACGCTGCGCTTTGGTCCTCACCTCATTCCAACGACGATCGTTACAAGGTGGATGAATTATCATGGCAAAGGAAAAATGCTCACTAACAGGGATGTAAACAAATTTGTGCACAACATTTGAGAGAAATATGCTTTTTGTATATATGGAAAATGTCTGGTATATTTTATTTTAGCTCATGAAACATGGGACCAAGGCTTTACATGTTGCGTTTATATTTTTGTTCAGTGTAGATATGGACACTTAAAGGGATAGTGGTAAATAGGCTATAAAAGTACTTATTGTGACACAATTGGTGACAGATCCTATATTGCAACGAGTCGTGACTGGAAGATGCTAGCATTCAGAAAAAAAGTCAAACTGAAGAAATGGAACAATTGTGGGCCTATTAGTCACAAATAGAAGTGTTGTCTGTTGCCCACCAACATACCTTCGCATTCAATAAAATGGGTTAGCAGGGCACGGAAGAAACCTAGAAAATGGAAAGCGTACGTACGCTTTCTGTCTCTACCTATTATCTCTAACTGCTGCGGACTTCCGTTAGGCCTCTCGAAACCCCTGTTTGTGGATGAATTGAGATAGAGGTCATGTAGGATTATGTTGACAATCTCAATCATGCTCTGACAATCTAGGAAACTTATTAAAATGAGCTTAATTTATCATTGTTCATGAGAGAGAAATAAGTGGTTAATTTCACATTGTTTAGTGGTACAAATATAGGCTCTTCATTTGAACCAGTTGGCTACAGCAGGAAAATAATCTTGCAGCAGCAGGAAATGTGAATTATTATGTGGATTATAAATAATGGGGTTAGATTTTCCGCAAGGGATAATCAAATCTGACACTTCTCATTGGAAATGATTAACTTCAGAAGCCTTTTTAAACCACAAATACAAGTTCTGCAACAGATTGATCAAATTAAGGCCCTATAACTAAGTGTGATTTTTTTTTGCTTTTCTTTTATAGTGACATGGAATCTTCCAATGACTGTGTCAAACAGCAAGTCATGGAAACATAGACGTTCTATCAAATTTACAGAGAAGTATCATGACATCAAGTGGTTTCACTGATTAATAGAAATCTGCCACATTACAACCTGTGTGGTGACGCTTATTTAAACGCTTCGGAACGTTTGTACACCTCCGTTGTCACGTCACAAGTAAAGGATCATGGGACCCAAAACAAGATGGAAGCGAATGGAAACATTGTTATTTACTCAATGACATCCGCCCTGCCTTCCAAGAAACTGATGACAGAGCTGATCACAAACTATACTTTTTTCCAAAATGGAGAGCACAGCCTTTTCAGCCCAACTAGAGAGGTGCCACGCCAAACCCCACGTATGAGCCAGGAGAAAGGTGTCAACTTTCAAGTCTAAACGTCTTCCGATGCATTTTGAATCGATTTGTGTGTTCTCACTGAATGCCTTCTGTTCAGCGCAGGGACCATGTGTGTGTGTGTATGTGTGGGATGAAGTGTTAATAGCTAACCTAACCATTGGGGCCCACACAGATTATGAGGTGTTTGTAGTATCTGAGAACCTGACACCTCTGATGGGACGATACAATTCAGTGTACTGTATGTGTGTGTTTCAGTCCTTTGCGTTTTCATGTGGGTGTTATAAACCGTTGCTCATGCTCTTTCTTTTCTTTCATTTTCAAACTTGATTACCTGGAAGTCACATGACACATCAGGCATGCAAGATCCAAATAATCAAATACAATTGCATTCAATGATGCTTATTTAACAATATTACTGGTGAGTATCACTGATGCCCTATAACATTCCCCAGTCCATGCATGCCTTACCTTGGGTTTAACCGTCCTATCCTGAAGTAAGTGTCTCCTCCTGGGCAGGAAAATGGATGCCCAGGAGGTGTGGATGATCCATCATACGCTGAAAGCAGAGGTCATCAGAGAGATGATCACAAGAAAGTGTGTGGGGGGTGCGAGGGAGAGATTGTGTGTGTGTGTGTGTGTGTGTGTGTGTGTGTGTGTGTGTGTGTGTGTGTGTGTGTGTGTGTGTGCGTGTGTGTGAGCATGCGTGTGTGTGCACATGCGTGTGTATGTGTGTGTGTGTGTGCAGTGGTCCAGAACCAGAAGATAATCCTAGGTAAAACACTCCCCCACAATGTAGAAAATACTGAGGTCAATTTCAAAACAATAATGTTAAATGTTGCCGTCAACTTCCCTATAGCTAGCCGGTGAGCATCCTATAGAAGTTGTAGAGTGTGCAATGTCTTTGAAAATGAGGCTTATATTCAATGGACGTTTGGACTTACTGTTGCGAATCATCAACAGTATTTTGTTCAAGCCTGCTGTGGGAGAAAAACAACCTTAAAATCACCATTACAGGTCTTTAATTCCTCCATCTACTTGTCCGTCTGTACCCTTGGAGCAGCACGGTGCTCTGTATCCCTTTTATCTGGGTCTGATAGGCCGTCTCAGTCCGTTGGCCTTGGGTCACAGAGATCATAACCCAAAACTAGGGGCTGGTGTGACTCGTCGAGAAGTCAACTTCAAAGTGACAATTGTGAAGAATGTCAACGCCACAGGACACTCGCAAAGTTCTTTCAAAACTAGGGGCTGGCTATCGTCAACCAAAACAGAACAGCTAAATAACAAGGCAGTATGGGTTACTGCAATTCAATGATATACTATTTGTGATCAATTGTGGACATCGATGTGTGGAAACCATGTGTTTGATGATATTATAATTTTTTCTGAATTTAAATCAGTTGTTGTTGACATTGTAATTATGCAGTTAGTGAAGCATCTGTGTCATGCTAGTCAACAGGGACATTTTCCTATTTCATTTCACTTCTGCTATTAAATAAAATGAAAATATCAATTATATCAATTTGACCCACGCTGATGTATTTATTTTTTCTGCAAGGAGATTGTTTTTATTTCCAACTGTATTGAAAGGAATAATGTAATATAATAATATTTAAGTAGGCATGGTGCAGTCAACATTATGTCTGAAATTGAACATAACTTTGTCCTGTGGGTATTTAAGTAGATAAATTGAGATATAGCCGTCTATTGAAAACAGCCTTTCTCTTTACTTTCAGTGTCTTCCATATGCCTCCATATTTAATAACTTGTTATGTTGACTTTAGAGGCCTCCAAGGTTGGAAAACAATCAATTTCATACAATGTATTGAGCTGTGCTTACTAAAAGGAGTGTGAAAGTCAGAATGAGACAAAAACAGAACAAATAATTTAGTGAATATACTGTATCTATACTTCTTTGTATCTATTACTGTGCAATCGCTCCACACTCTGACAAGGTCACTGAGTACAGTGGGTTTCACCTTCGCACATAATCCTTTACACTACAGCAAAAACCTACAATAACACATAGTGTACATTCCAATAACCTTAAGAATACTGTCTTATCTGCAGTAGCCTTCCCTGTATCAGATATTGACAAGGTAAAACTGCGGCCGTCCATGGGAGTCTAGTGGGTAGACTGTGTGGAAGGAAGGAGAGGAAAGAAGAGAAGAGAAGAGTGAAAACAACACAACAGAACAGGGCAGAACAGAAGACAAGGTTGCAGCAGGGTCTGTATTGAGTAATCAGGCAGTTGGCAGGCAGACAGAAGCCCTCCAGTCGAGCTGAACTGCTTAAGGAGCCCTATCTGCTGTTGTTCCCCTCTGCGCTGGCAGCTTATCACCCAGACGGATTTCAGAGGCCATGAACCGTGCAGGAGAGTCCATCCACGTGTGAGAAACCCCAGTGCTCTCTCTCTGTCTCTCTCTCTCTCTCTCTCTCTCTCTCTCTCTCTCTCTCTCTCTCTCTCTCTCTCTCTCTCTCTCTAAGAGTAGCCTACCCCCTGCCACGGAAAAACAAAAATAACTCCTCACAGCCCACGTCACCGTGAGAAAAACAAGTGAGAAAATAATGTTTTTCTACTCCTGTTAGTGCCAGGAAGGGAGGAGGGTAAGAGATTGTCTTCCCAAAACATGCATGGATATGTCTTCAGCCCAGGGCTGTAAAAGATTCTCCCCAAAGGGAAGAGTCACGATCACGACACGCTGACTGGCTCCATGTCAATAGTGAATACACGCACTCACGCACGCACGCACACACTCACTCACTGACTCATTCACTCACTCACTCACTCACTCACTCACTCACTCACTCACTCACTCACTCACTCACTCACTGACTCATTCACTGACTCACTCACTCACTGACTCATTCAATGACTCACTCACGCACTCACTCACTCACGCACTCACTCACTCACTCACTCACTCACTCACTCACTCACTCACTCACTCACTGACTCACTCACTCACTCACTCACTCACTGACTCACTCACTCACTCACTCACTCACTCACTCACTCACTCACTCACTGACTCACTCACTCACTCACTCACTCACGCACGCACTCACTCACTGACTCATTCACTGACTCACTCACTCACTCACTCACTCACTCACTGACTCACTGACTCACTCACTGACTCACTCACTGACTCATTCACTGACTCACTCACTGACTCATTCACTGACTCTCTCACTCACTCACTCACTCACTCACTCACTCACTCACTCACTCACTCACTCACTCACTCACTCACTCACTCACTCACTCACAGACACACAAAAACACACACACACACACACACTGTACACCCTCCTAACACCTGCCCTCTGAAGGTGCTCTCTAATCCCAACATTAATTATTGACTGAGTTTAATTTGAAAGGCAGAAGGACTGTAAGCCAGGAGACCCTGCTTTAAATAATGTATACGGCCCATTCAGAGGTAATCATATTGTCATTGATTAATATACATCGGTGCAGCCGAGCATACCTGATGCGTGTGGGAGCTAGGGTTGAGCTAGGAGATAGGGTTGAGCTAGGAGCTAGGGTTGAGCTAGGAGCTAGGGTTAGGCTAGGAGCTAGGGTTGAGCTATCAGCTAGGCTATGAAGATGGATATGATAGAGCTTAAAGCAAGGAGCTACGGTGTCAAGCTGGGGAGCATCTCCAGGGTCCTGTCCTCCTTGTCTGATGTTTCCATCACAGTTTAGAGCAGGCAATGCATGCACTCCACTGCTATCATCTGAGTGGATAACACTAGGAGCCCTGGAGAATGACAATAACCAGAGAGGAGATGGAGGGAGTGGAGGAGGTAGAGGGTTGGATGAGACAAGGAGACAAAGGAGGGAGACAAGGAGAGTGAGAGACGTGGAAGGGTAGGAGAGGGAAGAATTCAAGGAGGAGAGATAGCGTGAGAGAGAGAGAAGGGTGAGGCAAGGAGAGAGAGTTGATGGAGGGAGAGAGATGAGGCAGACATTAAACAAGAGATATACTAGTTATATACACTTACTATGAAGTAGTAATGACCAGATGGAGAGAGAAAGCAAGAGGACGCCACCACAGATATAACCTTCCAAATCAGTATATTCTGTCCCTGTAGAATTTCCCCTCTAAATGTTTATTTGTTTTACCTACAGTACATCTATCTACTCATCGAAGGTGAGAAACGTTTTCAGTGGCAGGGAGAGAAAGAAGTGCTAAGTAAAAGCCCAGTTGGATTGATATGGGAGTAGTGAGGTGGTGTATAGTAAAGGATTCTCTGCCTGACAGACTGAGGGATCAACATGGTAATATATTCCTGTGCTTCGGCACTCCCCTGCACTCCTGCTGACGTCCAAATGCAGATGTCATGTCACCTACGTTTAGTTTAGACAAACAGAGGTGTACTTGGAGAGGAGAAAGAGGAGTCAGACGCTGAGGCTGTGCTGCTCAATGAAAAATTCATACGCTTCTCGTTAGTGAGACGCCAGTCAAAGTATACGGGCAGCAGGGTAGCCTAGTGGTTAGCGCATTGGGCTAGTAACCTAAAGGTTGCAAGTTTGAATCCCCGAGCTGACAAGGTACAAATCTGTCATTCTGCCCCTGAACAAGGCATTTAGCCCACTGCTCCTAGGCTATCATTGAAAATAAGAATTTGTTCTCAACTGACTTGCCTGTTTAAATGTATACAGGGTTTAGTTTCGTTTAGGACATGAAGCAATTATAGACCCACAACTCAGAGCACAAGAGTATTCTGACAGACATAAACATTGATTACACACCTAGGTACCGGAGCAACAAGTCAAGGTCCAAAAGGCTCCCTAACAGCTTCTACCCATAAGACTGCTGAACAACTAATCAAATGGCCACCCAGGCTATTCGACATACCACCCCCCCTTTGTTTTTACACTGCTGCTACTTGCTGTGTATTATCTGTGCATAGTTACTTTACCACTACCTACATGTCAAAATTACCTCAACTAACCTGTACCTCCGCATATTGACTCAGTACAGGTACCCCCGTATATAGCCTTGTTATCATACTTTTATTGTGTTACATTTTATGTTTAATTTTGGGGGGTTTATTTAGTAAACATTTTCTTAACTCTATTTTCTTAAAACTGCATTGTTGGTTTAAAGGGCAGACACACACACACACACACACACTGACGCACACACACTCACTTGGAAGAACACTACTCCATCAAGCAGACAAAACCCACTCCAGTGGCCCCTCCATCTCCCTCCAGGAGATTGTGAAAGCTTTGGCAAGCCTGAGTGAAGATGTTGTTTTTGTTAATACATAAAGATTAGGAAACAGACTCCAGTCTAAATCCCCCTCCCTTCTCTCCCTCTATATCACTCATTCCTTCTCTCCCTCTCTCTTTCTCTCTTTCTCTTTCTCTCTCACCCTCCATCTATCTATCTCCCTGGCAGGAGAGTTAGCCTAGTAAGACAGCTCTTCTTCCCCAGATGAGCTTTTCTTCCCCAGCTCTTCTCTCCCCCCCCCCCCCCCCCCCCCCCCCCCCCTCGGTTTCATTCCTCCCCCCTTCTTTCTTAAACTGTAAGTAGATTCTCCCTGACAGCACGTGTTGTGTTTTACACTTGAAAGAGGCATAAGCACAGCATACTCTGGATTCACAAAATGCCAGAGGAACAGAATCAGACTCTTACCCAATCTGAGTGCACTAGACAAGTTGAGCAACATGCCATGACCCTGCCAATGGTTTCAATCACTGTCAGTGAGATACGCATTTCTGTGCTCACCATCTAGGATGTCAGTTACATAGCGCTAACCACACTGACAACATGTTAAGAGGTGTGCAGTTTTCTAGGAGGGAAATAGCGACTGAAGTGGGAGGTTTAGAGAAGGGCCTCTTATCTCCATCTTGTGGTGTTTGGAGTTGAGGCGTGTAAGAGATGGGGGAGAAGCAGATTATCACCAATGACTGAGTGAGGCCTTATGTCCTTGATTAGATCTGTTCAGAATTGAGGAGACGTTAAAGAAAGTGTTTGTGGAAAAAAGTTCAAGAAAAAAATGAGAACAACATAGACAACTGCTATTGAAACCATTATCAATAAAAAAACTATTGTTAGGGGTGTTTGACTAAATGTTGCCCACTATACTAATGTGACTGTCTTGGCAACTCATTCATACATGTAAAGAAGACAGTGGTAATTTACCATTTTGGCTCTACCCACAGCCAGAGCATCAGTGGTCATCCCCTTCTCTCCTCATACTCTTTCTTCCATCATCACAGCCTTAACCTCCGTCAACTCTCCTTCTACCCTCAAGCCTCGGGGCACACCAGCCCGCCCCTGGAGGGAGGGAAGGTTTTTATCATCCAAAGTGAGAAAGAGAGAAATGAGGCAGAATCACATCAAAAGAAACAACAGCAGCACATCAAGAGGTTCTGATGCAACAATGGGCCTGCCATAAGCATCACCTCCATCACCCACCTGAGTCACAAAGGCACATCTTAGCCAATCACGGGCTTCAAAGCAGCCTCGCGGCGGACCAAAGTGCAGCCGGCGTAATCTAATTGTCATTGTATTGCCTTCTGATGTAAAAGGCTGCTCTTTTCAGGGCTTCTGAAAGGGGCGGGAGTATGGATGAATAGGTCTCAGGCAACTGCCGGAGACCTTAACCTGATTTAAGAGAGTTAAAAGGAGTCTGGTATGGTATTAAGCTGCACTTTGGGGTGACTGTGTTATTCAGACTTCACAATGGGCCTCTGTTAGAGTGGTGGTGCACTGTAGTTATTATCATAGCCTTGGAAATATACCCATCTCATCTCAGAGGAAAGGTGTCCCAAGCCAAACGAATACAGGGAGACACAAACAGACACATGCACACGCACACACACACACACACACACACACACACGTATGTACACACAAATGTTGGTATGTTTCTAGTGTGAGGGGGACAAGAAGCCTCTCTTCCTCTGTCTCTGACTGAGCACTTTAATGGTATTCAGCACGCTGCGTATTTAACACCCACCCCGATTACATATGAAAAGGAGAACATTTACTGAGCTAATTCCAACACAATGGACTGTTAGACGTTCAGATTAATTCATTATTTCATGGGATTTGAATCACTCCCGGATCCTTGTAGGTCATGTCTGTATCACTGATTATATGGCTATGTCTATTCCTGGCACTGACATATGATCTTATAAGAAGGACAATAATGGTTGTAGTAACTGTTATCATCGTTGCACTGTAATACATGTAATCTTTATGATAAATCATATCTGATCATGATAGATACATCACATCATTTTAAAGGACTTTTAACATGTGGGCCCTCTGTCCATCCAACCATCCATCAATTCATTATGTAATTCATTTCATTATGTAATTCAATGTAATTCATTTCATTTATTTACCCTTCCGTCCATCCTTCTGTCTATCCTTCCATCCATCCATTCTTCCATCTGTCCATCCATCCATCCTGTGCTCCTCTATATGTGAAGATAGATTGTGTTTTAGTGAAGGACAATAATTCCTCCCTGGTAGACAGAGGAACAGTGTCAGGCTGCTCTTAATGCTCAGGGAGAAAGCACACCTGCATGTCTGACTCTGTGCTATGGCACTGCCCCGCATCCATCTGCACTTAGCCGTAGCCTCCTCCTTCATTAGCCAATGGCACCTTTAGCTTATGGCCGGGGCAGCGGCAATGTCTATATCATAATGAAATTTATGAAGAAGAGCCACTTGGTATGCTAGCTGTGCGGCAGCTAGGTCCCCGCGCTCAGAGAAACCCACACGCTCTCTTTTATAGATTGCATAATGGCTTGCATGAAAATGGTTTCACACTAACATAAATCAAATGTCAAAATACAACCGGAGCAAGACAATTCCCATGGCGTGCATACACACACATAGAAACACAAATACCTGTACATGTGCACACGCACACATGCATGCACATGAGCATGCGCACGCACACACACACACACACACACACACACACACACACACACACACACACACACACACACACACACACACACACACACACACACACACACACACACACACACACACACACAAAGGAGCCAGCCATCCAGAGAGCTCACAGCCCCTGCTTATGCAGATCCATGTAGTACTTAATAGCATACATAATAATTTATTAAGAAATGTTAAATATTCATCAATATTAAATTAATCATTTATAGCAGATCTTTAAATTAAAGGGTGTCCTTGAAGTTGCAGATGTGAGGAGTGTCTTCTGCAAAGAGGCAATCCCCCGCGGACATCTTATATCTCTGATGTACAACACTGCTATTGTTTAATGAGTATCCCACTTTGATACATCCAGCCCTTTAAAGAAAAGGAAGGGAAACACACACATGCACAGAACAAATGTCACAGTAAAAGTAATTAATCGCTAGTGTAATAATTAACATAATCACACTGCGTGAAAACACACTGTTTTAAAGATACAGTGTGTGTCGGTCTGAAATCAGAAAGAGAGAAAGAAGAAGAAGAAGGAGGAAGTCAACTTCCAAATGGTAGTATGCTCCCTACTCCTGATCTTTCTTCCTCATCCCCTTCTCCCCCCTCTACCTCCCCCCTCTCTCGTTCTAGCTCGATCTCTCTCTCAAGGTTACTGATGATTCTCGTCATCCTGCTTGTTTTCAGTAAAACGTGTTCACAGGATGAACGGTATTGTAGTCATACATGTATTTGCAGCAGCAAAGAATTGAATCCACTTACAATAGTCAAACAATTCTTAAATCAAAATTAGACTACCATTGGTAAATACAGTATGACCGCTGTGTGTTGAAGAAACCCCAGCCCCATGCGGTGTCCATGGAGTCATGAAAGCATGAGAACATATGTGTCCATCCAGTGTCTTTAGAGGAGTTGAAGGTAAGAGAGGGGAAGGACGCGACGCTCTGCCAGGGCACGCCGGCTGGTGAGACACACGGTTACACAGCAGCCTAGCGTCATGTCACACCTGTCCCCATGCGCTAACCACAACCTCCCATTCACCGGGTCACCTGAGCCCTCTCCTTCCACACCTGTCCCCACACGTTAACCACAACCTCCCATTCACAGGGTCACCTGAGACCTCTCCTTCCACACCTGTCCCCACACGTTAACCACAACCTCCCATTCACAGGGTCACCTGAGCCCTCTCCTTCCACACCTGTCCCCACACGTTAACCACAACCTCACATTCACAAGGTCACCTGAGCCCTCTCCTTCCACACCTGTCCACACAACCTCCCATTCACAGGGTCACCTGGGCCCTCTTCTTCCACACCTGTCCCCACACGTTAACCACAACCTCCCATTCACCGCCTCACCTGGGACCTATTCTTCCATACCTGTCCCAACACGTTAACCACAACCTCCCATTCACAGCCTCACCTGGGCCCTATTCTTCCACACCTGCCCCCACACGCTAACCACAACCTCCCATGCACTGGGTCACCTGAGCCCTCTCCTTCCACACCTGTCCCCAAATGTTAACCACAACCTCCCATTCACTCGGGTCACCTGGGCCCTCTCCTTCCACACCTGTCCCCACACGTTAACCACAACCTCCCATTCACCGCCTCACCTGGGCCCTCTCCTTCCACACCTGTCCCCACACGTTAACCACAACCTCCCATTCACAAGGTCACCTGAGCCCTCTCCTTCCACACCTGTCCACACAACCTCCCATTCACAGGGTCACCTGGGCCCTCTTCTTCCACACCTGTCCCAACACGTTAACCACAACCTCCCATTCACCGCCTCACCTGGGCCCTATTCTTCCACACCTGCCCCCACACGCTAACCACAACCTCCCATGCACTGGGTCACCTGTGTCCTCTCCTTCCACACCTGTCCCCCACCTCACCCCTTCACCCACCCACCCACAGGTACAGCTGGACCCCCTCTGTGGCGGCAGGTAGCCTAGTGGTTAGAGCGTTGGACTAGTAACCGAAAGGTTGCAAGATCGAATCCCTGAGCTGACAAGGTAAAAATCTGTCGTTCTGCCCCTGAACAGGCAGTTAACCCACTGTTCCTAGGCCGTCATTGAAAATAAGAATTGGTTCTTAACTGACTTGCCTAGTTAAATAAAGGTAAAAATAGGCGCAGCAAGGTTAGAACATAGAGACGAGCACTAATGTCAAGGTGGCACAAGTGTAGTACTGTATGATAGCCAATGTAAGAATGGAATACCTCAGGTGAATCACATTGGCTTGATATGAGTTTATTTTCGTACACACAGCGATATTCCCCCATTACCATTGGTGTAAAAATGCTTTGAAGTACCTAAGTCGTTTTTTGGGGCATCTGTACCTCACTTTTATTCCACTACATTCCTAAAGAAAATAATGTACTTTTACTCCTTACATTTTCCCTGACACCCAAAAGTACTCATTACATTTTGAATGCTTAGCAGGACAAGAAAATGGTTCCATTCACACACTTTTCTAGAGAACATCCCTGGTCATCCCTACTGCCTCTGATCTGGAGGACTCACTAAACACAAATGCTTCATTTGTAAATTATGTCTGTGTTGGAGTGTGCTATTTGTCAATTAAAAACAAGAAAATCGTGCCATCTTAATATAAGGAGTTTGAAAGCATTTCTACTTTTCATACTTAATTATATTTTAGCAATTACATGTACTTTTGATACTTAAGTATATTTAAAACCAAATACTTTTAGACTTTTTCTCAAGTTGTATTTTACTGGGTGACTTTCACTTTTACTTGAGTATGACAATGTGTTACTTTTCCACCACTGCCCTTCTTCTTTCTCAGTAACTCCTCTCCAGCTCGATGCCCCAGGACGGAAGGTTTAAATAAGCAGGCCCGTTGTCCCAGTTTGGGGTTATAATAGTGAAAGGTTCGGCGTGAGGTTCGTCAAAAAGCGGCTTATAAAAGATTACACCTCATGATAGCAACTCTTCAGGAGACAATTAATTGTGCGGGCCTCTCTCACTACTCCCTAAGCCTGCTTATTAGAGGGCTTACATTTACATCAGGGCTCATCTTATCTCTCCCATTTACACAGTACTGAGTTAGAGGAAGACTGCACACCCATGTTTGATTCTGCCCTTAAACTCACACAGCTCTGGATCATTGAGGTTGAGATGCAGTGAGAAAGGCACACTAAACCCATGGCCTAAGGGATTGAAAAGTTTTTGGTAGAGTTTAGGATCATTTCATGTAACTGGAGATAACTGGAGATAACTGATACAAGGTTCCCTGTTCATGTAGTATCCCTGTTCATGTAGTATCACATCATTTCCTTGTGCACTAAAACCAACTGCAATATTGTAATAGATCATCAAGCTAAATTAAAACAAAATACAATGGCATGTTTCAAGATAATAATTTTATTGTTTAACTGAATGCAGCTAGGTTATTTGTATGACCACCCAACATGTTAGAGTATGACAAGAGAATATGTAATGATAGTTGAAACTCTGATTAAGGGCCATACCATAAGGTCCTACTCTCTAAATAAGGGCCATACCTTACATAATAAAGTCCAACTATCTGACTAAGGGCCAAATCATACGTAGTAAAGGTATACTCTATTATTAAGGGCCATACCATACATAGAAAAGTCCTACTTTCTGATTAAGGGCCATATCATACATAGTAAGGTCCTACTCTCTGATTAAGGGCCACAACATACATACCCAGGTCCTACTCTCTGATGAAGGGTCATATCATACATGGCAAGGTCCTACTCTCTGATTAAGGGCCATATCATACATGGCAAGGTCCTACTCTCTGATTAAGGGCCATATCATACATGGTAAGGTCCTACTCTCTGATTAAGGGCCATATCATACATGGCAAGGTCCTACTCTCTGATGAAGGGTCATATCATACATGGTAAGGTCCTACTCTCTGATTAAGGGCCACAACATACATGGCAAGGTCCTACTCTCTGATTAAGGGCCACAACATACATGGCAAGGTCCTACTCTCTGATTAAGGGCCATATCATTTATGGTAAGGTCCTACTCTCTGATTAAGGGCCATATCATACATGGTAAGGTCCTACTCTCTGATGAAGGGTCATATCATACATGGTAAGGTCCTACTCTCTGACTAAGGGCCATATCATACATAGTAAGGACCTACTCTCTGATTAAGGGCCACAACATACATGGTAAGGTCCTACTCTCTGATTAAGGGCCACAACATACATGGCAAGGTCCTACTCTCTGATTAAGGGCCACAACATACATGGCAAGGTCCTACTCTCTGATTAAGGGCCACAACATACATGGCAAGGTCCTACTCTCTGATGAAGGGTCATATCATACATGGTAAGGTCCTACTCTCTGATGAAGGGTCATATCATACATGGCAAGGTCCTACTCTCTGATTAAGGGCCACAACATACATGGTAAGGTCATACTCTCTGATTAAGGGCCACAACATACATGGCAAGGTCCTACTCTCTGATGAAGGGTCATATCATACATGGTAAGGTCCTACTCTCTGATGAAGGGTCATATCATACATGGTAAGGTCCTACTCTCTGATGAAGGGTCATATCATACATGGTAAGGTCCTACTCTCTGATGAAGGGTCATATCATACATGGTAAGGTCCTACTCTCTGATTAAGGGCCATATCATACATGGCAAGGTCCTACTCTCTGATGAAGGGTCATATCATACATGGCAAGGTCCTACTCTCTGATGAAGGGTCATATCATACATGGCAAGGTCCTACTCTCTGATGAAGGGTCATATCATACATGGTAAGGTCCTACTCTCTGATTAAGGGCCATATCATACATGGTAAGGTCCTACTCTCTGATGAAGGGTCATATCATACATAGTAAGGACCTACTCTCTGATTAAGGGCCACAACATACATGGTAAGGTCCTACTCTCTGATGAAGGGTCATATCATACATGGCAAGGTCCTACTCTCTGATTAAGGGCCACAACATACATGGTAAGGTCCTACTCTCTGATGAAGGGTCATATCATACATGGCAAGGTCCTACTCTCTGATGAAGGGCCACAACATACATGGCAAGGTCCTACTCTCTGATTAAGGGCCACAACATACATGGTAAGGTCCTACTCTCTGATGAAGGGCCATATCATACATGGTAAGGTCATACTCTCTGATTAAGGGCCATCTCATACATACCCAGGTTCTACTCTCTGATTACGGGCCATACCATACATAGTAAGGTTCTACTCTCTGATTATGGGCCATACCATACATAGTAAGGTTCTACTCTCTGATTAGGAGCCATACCATACATAGTAAGGTTCTACTCTCTGATTACGGGCCATACCATACATAGTAAGGTTCTACTCTCTGATTATGGGCCATAACAAACATTGTAAGGTCCTACTCGCTGATTAAGGGCCATATCATACATAGTAAGGTCCTACTCTATGAAGCCTGTATAAATCAGGCCAATATCCCTAGAAAGAGGAACACAGTAGCCTATATCCACTGCTAAAATAGCACCCAGCCCAGGGCTAACTCTGATTGAATGTTTTATCACAGACAATCCTAAGTGCTGGAAAAAATAACTAATGCATTCATCCCTGTTCAAGTACAGCACTGTAACAACCATGTAATTCTTTCCAGATCTTCCCTTTCATACTACTTTGATTTGTCATGTTATTTCCGTCTCTTTAATCCCTCTTTCCTCCATCCCTCTTTTCTTCCCTCGTTCACAGAATGCTTGATATCAGTGTGCAGTAATTCACTTATTGAGTATCCTGCCTCAGTCGTGTCATGGCAGGGCGACGGGAGTAATTCGGCGCTCTGCCGTGGTAAAAGGATACAGTAAGTAGGTGTCCAGGGCAGCTTAGGGGGGGCACAGAGATCCATCAGAGTGGCGTATATGATGGATCGCGCCAGCGTCCGGGATGAATAGACATGCAACGCAAAAGACATGGAGACCAAAATAGGAGGAGGAATATACATTACATCCATTTAATCATCCACTGCCACGCGTGTGTTACTGTAGCGACGCAGGCAGTCCACACTCTGCTCTACTTTCCCTTTCTACCTCACTCTCTCTCTCTCCCTTTCTCTCTTTCTTTCCCTCTCTCTCCCTCTCTCTCCCGCTACCTTCAAAGGCCTCAGCCAGATTGATTATGTACAGGAGAGCAACAAGCAGAGACACAGAACACCTGCCAAGGAGAGGATGCTGCACGCTTTTTCACCATGCCACAAAAAAACTACTGGAAGACGACAGTGAGAAAAAAGAGAAAGAGAAAATGCCGTTGGCTTCATAACAATACTGGGTAGAATCTTGTGACTTAGTAATAGAAAATGCATCAAGGATATTCTCCTCTCATCATCGTGAATATAATATCCAATAGGCCAGGGCACTCAAACCCTGTTCCTGGAGAGCTACTGTCCTGCAACTCTAATCTATAACCTGATTCTAATAATTAGCTGGTTGATAAGCTGAACCAGGTTAGTTCCAACTGGGATTGGAGCGAAAATCTACAAGAGCATAGCTCTCCAGGAACAGTATCCCCTGCAATAGGCCTACATGCTGTATGTTAGCTTTTCCACTGGTGTGAAGAGAGATAGGAGAACTCACACAACAGCATTTTATTTAACCTTTATTTAACAGTTAATTAAGAACAAATTATTATTTACAATGATGGCCTAGGAACAGTGGGTTAACTGCCTTGTTCAGGGGTAGAACAACAGATTTTGACCATGTCAGCTCGGGGATTCGATCTAGCAACCTTTTGGTTACTGGCCAAGCGCTCTAACCACTAGGCTACCTGTCGCCCAAGCATGACAAACGAGAACCGTCAGTGTGTTGCCACGTCGGGGGACCAGAGAGCTGAGAGTTCAGTGGGGAATTGAGGTGAAATGTCAAAGGATATCTAAGTTTACACAGCTGCAGGGCAGAGGATCCCAGAATCCCTCGCTACTGTCTGACGGAGGAGGGTAAAGAAGTGGAGGCCATTAGGAAGGAATACCAAAACATGGAAAAGAGATGAGGCGCTGGGTGGGTTGGGGGTCTCATCACCATCTCCTGCAGGTAATTGCCTTCACACCCAAGACCTGGTTTAACCTCCAGGTTGAAAGACTCAACACCTTTTAGACTGCCGTATAAAACACCACCACCAAGGTCAACCTGAAGAAATGTCTTAATGCGCTGAGTTTTGCATGAATAAGAGAGAAGGTAAACGATTAAGGCGACATTACAGCAAACTCTTAAGATTTTTCTCACAACAAAATCTGTTGTGCATGACTGGCATTGTTGTCAGTGTGTGTGTTGTATGCTGACAGTATTCGTTGTTTGTCTGATGTAGCGTATGTCCTAATATGTACACCGTACTGCTCCTATGCATTCAGCGCTATCAATGCAAACATCTCCTTCTTGGCCCATTTTGACGAGAACTGTCCTACATGTCAAGGCTGACACCAAAGTACAGGCCTTCCCTCCCCTCCCGAGACCAACAAAACACTGAACGTTTCAACTCACTGTGTTCCCTGTTTAAAGTTGGGATTTTGAAGGACTCCAGCCTAACTCAAGATGAAGGGGGAAACAGCAGATTGAGGGAAATGGGGAGGATGAGAGGAGATCAAGACTGTACAACTTGAAAAGACACTTTCGATAAAGGAGAGCAAAGCCCCTTTTATGTTTCTTTCATGAGAGGATGAAGACATAGGAACCACTCAGATATTCCAATATACATGGTGAGGTTGTGGTGCTCTTTCTTCCAGATTCAGTACCCCTCACCACTCATAAATATACATGAGACATATGTAAATTATATTTCACAGATCCTTTTTTTAATGTGTATGTTGCATTTAGCCATGTGTGATTGTTATTCAACTTTTCTTTTCATAGTATATTATATCCAGTGGTAAAACAAATGAATCTGTCAATTTTTGGGGATCTACAAAGCAAAAACATCCTGTTGAAATGACTATGAAGGAGGTTAGGTTATTTTCTACACCAATAAGCTCTGTAGTATCTGAGGTAGTGGTGGGTTAACCGTCTTTTGACTCCAAGGCATGGTGGAGCCTCTCTGCCAGCCGGACCCACAGACTCCCCCTCACCTCTGGTTGCTCATCTGGGGAAGATCTGGGGCCAAGAGAGGCGGAAGATGGGAGAGAGGGGAGGGGCTGGATGAAAAACGAGGATGTCACAACATTGTTGCAAGGTTAGCACTGGCGCTAATGGAGCTGTGCTGGGGCAGGGCGCCCCGAGGATCGACCCCGCCAAGGGAGGGCATGTACGAGTCCAAGATAAACTACTGTTGGGGGCATGGCACTGCCCCAAGCCCCACCACTGCCCACTAAGCTAGCACACACACATGCAGACACACACACACACCCTCAGATTTATCTGACCATCACATCCAGCTCTGAGAGATCCCCTTTGTTCATAAAGAATGGAGTTTGACACAGCACTATTCACTGTTTATATTAACACTATTACTTGCTTCTTACAGGGTTAGGGTTAGAGTGGGGGCCCATCTATCAGGGGATCGTTTTGATATTCTGTTTGACCCTGTCACATATTCTCATTTTGGAACTATTCCATCTAATACTCAGAAACGTTTTAGGTTAATGATCGATCATTGGACAAAAACATTGTTTTTATTCCACTCACCCTTTAATCCGTCTGTCTGACAAATCAAGTGAGCCCTCCTGTTGTGCTGTAATTGTGCTATAATAGCAGGAAACATCTCACTTAAACTGGCAAACCTAATTGAACTATTGATCTAATTGCAGATCAGGAGACAGAGAGCGAGAGGAGACCACTTTACGGTTCACATTTCAGGAACTCTCTGCCAAGCCGTACTGCTGCTGTCTAGCCTCATCATCTACATGGGAACATGCTCGCCGCAGTCCTCCCCAGTTCAACTACACAGATCATTTTAACACAGGGAAATGGTTCCTGAAGAGAAGAGCTCAGAGGTGCCACAGCAGACAGTCATGGGAAAAATGAGCGAGATTAATGAAAAAGACATGCAATTGTATGATATCGTGTTCTCCTACAGTGTTGAGGTAGACAGATGAAATGAGCGGACAGGGGGTTAATTAAAGGGATAGGGGGACAGGTTTAGGGGTGACACACCCTGGAACCTGATGGTCCCCCTGTCACATCGGATTCAGCTTGGACTCAACTTGGACAAAGATGGCCGTGTTTTGGCAGTGCAGCGACAATATTAATGACTAGTTTATGTCTGTTTGGCTATGCTCGTTCAGAGCCAGAGAGAGAGAAAGGGAAAAGAGGGAGAATCTCTCCCAGCAGAGCTTTAAGGAGCTCCACTTCCTGCCAGGAGAGGAAAGGAATGCTGACATCTCCCTGTTGGCAGCTCATAGGCATTTTTGATTGGTCAAGAGGGGATATGGAGGTCAGTACTCTATGCTTTGATTGGACAAGGAAGGATATGGAGAGGTCATCGTGAAGTGTTCTCATGCCTTTTAGGAGCCGGGGTAGATGGGTGACTGGCGATATGACAATAATTAGGAAAGAACAGAGGGAAGAAGGGATGAGGGAGGGAAGGAGGATCATATGGCCTGAGAGGAGAAAAGCGAATGAGAAGAGTGTACGCATGAGTGCTTAGAGTTTGGCTCGAAACAAATCTGTGGAATCTCTCTCTTTCTCTCTCTTGGTCTCCTCATATATTATTTTCATTACTATAATATTTATTTGAAAAAAACAGCTTCAGATACATACACACTACAGGACCAAAAGTATGTGAACACCTGCTCGTTGAACATCTCTTTCCAAAATCATGGGCATTAATACGGAGTTGGTCTCCACTTTGCTGCTATAACAGCTTCCATTCATCTGGGAAGGATTTCCTCTAGATGTTTGAACATTGATGCGGGGACTTGCTTCCATTCAGCCACAAGAGTATTAGTGAGGTTGGGCACTGATGTTGGGCAGGTAGGCCTGGCTCGAAGTCGGCGTTCCAATTCATCCCAAAGGTGTTCGAGGGGGTTGAGGTCATGGCTCTGTGCAAGCCAGTCAAGTTCTTCCACACCAATCTCGAATAACCATTAAATTACCATTACTGTATGGACCTCACTTTGCACACAGGGGCATTGTCATGCTGAAACAGGAAAGGGCCTTGCCCAAACTGTTGCCACAAATTTGGAAGCACAGACTCATCTAGAATGTAATTGTATGCTGTAGCTTAAAGATTCTCCTGCACTGGAACTCAGGGGTCTAGCCTGAACCATGAAAAACATCCCCATACCATTATTCCTCCTCCACCAAACTTTACAGTTGGCACCAGTGGAGGTGCCTCCTCAGAGGAGGAAGGTGAGGACCATCCTCTTCAGTGAATTTGATTTAAAAAAATGTTTTTGCAAAACATTAAAAAAGTTATCATTTTTAGAAAAAACTATACTAAATATAATCACGTCACTAAATAAGTTATTAAAACACACTAATTTGCAAATAAGGTCTACAGTAGTCTCAACAGCACTCTGTAGGGTAGCACTATGGGGTAGCCGGAGGACAGCTAGCTTCCGTCCTCCTATGGTTACATTGACTTCAATACAAAACCTAGGAGGCTCATGGAGGCTAGTCCTTCCATAGACGAACACAGTAATTATGACTACTTCCGGAGGACAACCTCCAACCTATTAGAGATATTGCAGCATGAACTGCCATGTTGTCTACCCAATCAAAGGATCAGAGAATGAATCTAGTACTGAAAGCATAAGCTACAGCTAGCTAGTACTGCAGTGCATATATTATAGTGAGGAGTAAACTCAAAGAGAGAGAAAGACAATAGTTAAACAATTTGGAACAAATTAATTTCTTATAATTCCAAAATGAAGGAGAAGCAAGAGAGAAACAGGAGGGAGAGAGATATTTCGTAATTTGTTTCACTTTCAGTTTCACTTATCTAGCAAATGCAGCTAGCTAGTTTAGCCTACTGAAACACCCTGCTCAAACAGAGGGATGCTATGTAAGTTAGCTGGCTATGACTATCCAACACAACACTGGAACTCTTCCAAGTCAAAGTAAGCTTTTGGTTTTAAAAATGTATTGCCACCGAGGCCTGCCGGTGTAACTGCTTACTGACTGACATTTTAACGTCACTGTATTATTGTAGTGGGTATACTAACGTGTTAGTTCTATTAGCTGTGCTGACTATGATGTTACTTTAGCTAATGTGTGCTGTGTGTAGCGGTTTGGCTTATAAAGTTTTTTTTGCCTGGTCAGATACAGGTGATGTGTTGTGCATCGCTGTCCACAAACAAAGGGAAAAGGTGAGGGGTGGAGAGTTCATAGATGCTAGAAGGAATACAACGTGGCTGCTATGAAATGGAACTGGGTTTAAGCCTGATCGGGGTGTATTCATTTCGCTGATTCTGTAGAAAAGCATTTCTTAAACAGAAGCAAATGGAACAAAACGGGGATAAATATTCCTGAATTTGTCGAATGGAAACTCTTGTTTGCAACTGTGTAGGGAGAGAGAGAGAGAGAGAGAGAGAGAGAGAGAGAGAGAGAGAGAGAGAGAGAGTGAGAGAGAGAAACCCCTGCCTATGGTCCTGTCAAGAGAAATGATCTGGGCCACTGGAACAGCATAAGTACTATGAGTAAGCTGGAATCATTATCACCGATATTACCACTTCAACACACACTTCAATAAAGCCATGGGCCACCAGCTTTCACAAGGCTTTAAATGATGCCCAAACCCTTCTTCCCTTTCCCTGCCAGACTGAAACCTCAGATGATCAGGCCTGGCTGGAAAAAGAGCCTGAGGTTTTGTGGGGTTCCCTCCTGAGCCGTGATATCACTGATGCTGTCTCCACTCTTAATCTCACCCATGTCTCGCTACCCGCTCTGCCTGCCCTATGGGAGATAATGCCTGATGGAGAGAGTGACTGAAAGGGGGAGAGAGAGAGAGAAAGAAAGAGAGAGAGATTGTGTGTGTGTGTGTGTGTGTGTGTGTGTGTGTGTGTGTATTTTTACATGTATACCTGTGTACGAGCTTGTGGGTGTGTGTGTGTGTGTGTGTGTGTGTGTGTGTGTGTGTGTGTGTGTGTGTGTGTGTGTGTGTGTGTGTGTGTGTGTGTGTGTGTGTGTGTGTTTGTACTTTTGTGTGTGCAATGGCGGGATTGACAGAGACGGGGGCCCTTACACAACCCCACAGAGACAGCCCTGTCCAACCTTCTCCAAAGCCTCCACCACTGATCTAACAAAGCCCCTCTTATTCAGGGCAGCAGACTGAAGCCTACGGGGAGAAAACCTCAAAGACTTTAACAACACCTCCAATGCCAGCCACCATGAAGGCTTGTTTCTTTCATTATTCCGCTCAAACAGGGGGCCCTGTGGGTGCCAGTGTGGGCATGCCCGTATTAGAGAGAAAATAATCCTATGCCCACACACTATCAACTTGCATAGCACCGGCACCCACAGGCCTTATTGCTGGGAACTTTCCACTACCAGCATCATCACCCAGCGTAATATGTTTCCATGTGTGGTGGCAATTATAAGATCCCGGCACAGAGGTGTAATAGGAGCCATGCTGGCTCTCCGTGTGTAGTGCACAGACCACAGTGGCTCACACGTCCCTGTAAAACCACAGGGGTACACTGCAACTACTGTACACGGGGCCCTTGGTACAGATGTAGGATATTCATTTGAGGCAGTTTTCTACAGCAGGACCATAATCCTGCAGCAACAGGAAATGTGAATTATTATATGGATTATAATAAAAATAATTTTTGTAAATGATAAACTTTAGAAGCCTTTCTAACCTCAAATAAATGACAGATTGGCATTTCCTGCCATGCAGGAAAATTCTCAATAACAAAAGAGTGATCAAATTAAGATCCTACATCTACAGGAGAGATACTGGCTCATAACCTATGGTGTTTACTTGAATAAACACACTCTGAGCTAAGGTAACAACTTTATTTGAATTTTGAATCTTTTCTACATATTGTCTAGTTCGTTTGTACATTATGGAGTTGGGTTGGGAAAAAACCTCTCAGTCTAGGACACAAATTATCAGTCTAGGACACAACCTCTCAGTCTAGGACACAAATTATCTGTTTTGAGAAAAGTATTGAGTTTGGATGTTCTACAGCAAAAAAATGGCCAATCAAAACCATAGCTTTGGGGACTTTATTAACCTGTTTAGGGTTTCCTGGCCATTTCTCAGTTCAGCGTGGGAATAATGATGTTGAACAGTAGCTGTGGAGTAATAGAGCATGAGATAGAGATTTCCTTTGGCAAAGATTCAGCCTTTGGTCTTTCCATCTCTCTCTCTCTCTATTTCTCTCTCTCTCTCTCTATTTCTTTCTCACTGTTTCTCTCTCTCTATTTCTTTCTCTCTTGCTGCCATCTTTCCTCCAAAACTTTTCTTTATGGCATGAAGGGGGTGGATTTAGGCATGAACCACTGGCTCCGTTTGTATTTTCAGTAACATTTGGATGTCCCATCACAGAGCTGGAACCCACTAGACTGCACATAAAAGTTGTGCTACCAAGGTGAGTAACACAAACAGACCATTTGAACCAAGACACAAAGTACAGTAAGCATTTCCCTTTTCCATTATATTAACATTGTGACCATGCAGATTCCCATTAGGAAGGTAATGGTCTGATTTGTCAGATGATGATAGATGATTGCACCTCTGATCTGTGGAGGCTGGATCCAAACCTGTCCATATGTTTATATTCATGCTGATCTAAAATACAAAACTGATCTGTGATCAGTACTCTGAGAAGCTTTTTGATTATGGGCCATGGCCCTGTCCTTCGGACTGTTATGGTTTTATCTGCAGCGGCTTTGGACCATCAATAGTCCTCAGAATGAGCTGCTGATAGGAAGCGAGGATTTTATGATCATGGCCTGCATCTGATTTTCCTCTCTCTGAGTCCCTGAGTTTCTTTACGGTTCCTGAGATGTTGTTTTATCGTTTTATGGCTCTAAGAGGTTTTGCAGCAGTTGTATGTATTCTCTGAAGACAAGAGCAGAATTATGACCATCTCCCCGACTGCCTTGGCTTGTGGCTAAAATGTCTCCATAATCCTATACATACAAACATTCGAGGAGAGGGGAATATGAGAGGCTGGGCTGACATACTTGTTGGTTATTCTCATCACACTTGTATGCCATAAATACAACAGGTAACTCTAATCCCAGGTGGTTTACTGGCTGTTTGGGTGTTTTGTTTCTATGTTCTCAGTGGTGTACAGAGAGACCCATATTCTAAAAACAAAAGGTTGTGCTATTTTCAAGTAACTAAGGTACAGGCTGAACAAGAACACCACCCACGGAACCGCAACAGGACATTTTCAACTGTCACCTCCTCTATGCGTCGCTTTCCGATAACCATCACCTACATACAGAAACATCCTCTTCCACTCACCTCATCAACCCACAGAGCACTCAACACACAGAGTCAGTGTGCTATGAGCACTGAACCTTACCAATAGAGAAAATGGACAGTGATCTATCATAGGCCGCCAGAGCTGAGAGGCTACACTCCCGGTACACTGACGATTCTCCACTGAAAGAAGTGCAGAGGCTCCAGAGAAGCATCATTGGTCGCCTGTCACTCAACCCTCCACCCATCCTACTGCCCTCTGACCCTCAATACGCTGATAGGGTGGTGCTTCATCATATCTCTGACAGAGGAGAGAGAGATATAGGAGAGGGCAGAGAATGAAGTAGAGAGAGAGAGAGAGAGAGAGAAATGGAAAGGTAAGGAAAAATGGGGGTTGGCCAATTGAAAGCATCAGTGAGAATACGTTATACTGTACACTGTAGGACAGAGAGGGAGATAATTGAGTGGAGAGCTGAAGCTTGGAGAAAGAGAGAGGAGAGGCTGATCGGTGTTATGGTATTGAGGGGCATGGGGAGAGTGCTTTGGGGACAGTGGGGTTAATAGTCCAGGGGAAGACAGACCTGGCACCAGCATGTTATAATAATACACTTGGCAGGCCAAGTGGTGTCAACTCCTGTCATTCCCCTGGGGAGGGAAGGACACAGCCTAATCTGTATTCAGTCCTGACATTGTCCACATCTGATATGGAACATTAGCCCCTAACTCCCTCTATAGACTAGTGTCCTTCAGTTTATATTACTTTATGTTAATAGAGAGAGAAAAGTCGGCAAGCCGTCGTTTGTCATTGTTAGTGGGGGTGCTCCGTGCGCCTGTTTTAAATGCATGTGTTTATCAGATAGAGAGAGGTAAAGGGGGAGATGGGGAAGTAGACCTGACGGGGCAGGGAACCTCCTTGTTTTTCCATCTTTATTGATCTTTGATCCTACTAAAGAACAACCCCCCTTCCTCCCTCCATATCCCTCTTACCCTCACCGTTTTGGCTATGTTACGTTCCTCTTTGACCGTCTATTTTCCGTTCCTACGCAGAGTCTCCGCGTCTGAGTGGCGCCAGGCAGGGGGAACGTTGTTAGGTCCATGTGAAACAGCGAGCAGCGGGGAACTTGCTCCTCCACCTGAATCGTTTGGTTCCCATTATGTTCCTCCTGGCTATTCACTCAGGAAAGTACTCTCTACCAATGGGTTTTGGAACTTAGGGAGAAAAGCAGTGTTGATACGTTACATTTGGACCCAGTGCCTTGACGTGTGGTGAGAAGATGTCTGATTTGAACAGGCAAAGAGCTTAAGTAGTTTAACATTGAAACAGACATTAGGGATCTCAGTGAGCTGTTATGAAACATAAAACAGTGACAGGAAGATTGAAGACTTGAAAATGAGGAGTCAATCGTTTGGGAGAAAGTACAGACACATAGTTCTGAAACGGTGTAACGATTTTCATTGGTGGAAGAAGGAGAAGAGGACCAAAGTGCAGCGTGGTACGTATTCATAATACTTTTAATAAAGATGAATACTGAACAAAAACAACAAACCAACAGTTCTGCAAGGTGCAACAAAAACACTAAACAGAAAATAACTACCCACAACCCATAGTGGGAAACAGGCTGCCTAAGTATGGTTCTCAATCAGAGACAACGATTGACAGCTGCCTCTGATTGGGAACCATACCAGGCCAAACACATAGAAATAGAAAACACAGAACACAAAACATAGAATGCCCACCCCAACTCACGCCCTGACCAAACTAAAATAGAGACATAAAAAAGGACGTGACAAACAGGAAGTGACAAACGGATACCAACCCTCATCTTTCTCACCCCTTACACTCATAATCTGATAATCCTATGAATTCATCGTGTTGTAAAATACTGACCACTATAATTTGTCTAGTAATATACAAATACACTGCTCAAAAAAATAAAGGGAACACTTAAACAACACCATGTAACTCCAAGTCAATCACACTTCTGTGAAATCAAACTGTCCACTTAGGAAGCAACACTGATTGACAATACATTTCACATGCTGTTGTGCAAATGGAATAGACAACAGGTGGAAATTATAGACAATTAGCAAGACACCCCCAATAAAGGAGTGGTTCTGCAGGTGGTGACCACAGACCACTTCTCAGTTCCTATGCTTCCTGGCTGATGTTTTGGTCACTTTTGAATGCTGGCGGTGCTTTCACTCTAGTGGTAGCATGAGACGGAGTCTACAACCCACACAAGTGGATCAGGTAGTGCAGCTCATCCAGGATGGGACATCAATGCGAGCTGTGGCAAGAAGGTTTGCTGTGTCTGTCAGCGTAGTGTCCAGCGCATGTAGGCGCTACCAGGAGACAGGCCAGTACATCAGGAGACGGGGAGGAGGCCGTAGGAGGGCAACAACCCAGCAGCAGGACCGCTACCTCCGCCTTTGTGCAAGGAGGAGCACGAGGAGCACTGCCAGAGCCCTGCAAAATGACCTCCAGCTGGCCACAAATGTGCATGTGTCTGCTCAAACGGTCAGAAACAGACTCCATGAGGGTGGTATGAGGGCCCGACATCCACAGGTGGGGGTTGTGCTTACAGCCCAACACCGTGCAGGTCGTTTGGCATTTGCCATAGAACACCAAGATTGGCAAATTCGCCACTGGCACCCTGTGCTCTTCACAGATGAAAGCAGGTTCACACTGAGCACATGTGACAGACGTGACAGAGTCTGGAGATGCCGTGGAGAACGTTCTGCTGCCTGCAACATCCTCCAGCATGACCGGGTTGGAGGTGGGTCAGTCATGGTGTGGCATTTCTTTGGGGGGCCGCACAGCCCTCCATGTGCTCGCCAGAGGTAGCCTGACTGCCATTAGGTACCGAGATGAGATCCTCAGACCCCTTGTAAGACCATATTCTGGGGCGGTTGGCCCTGGGTTCCTCCTAATGCAAGACAATGCTAGACCTCATGTGGCTGGAGTGTGTCAGCAGTTCCTGCAAGAGGAAGGCATTGATGCTATGGACTGGCCCGCCCGTTCCCCAGACCTGAATCCAATTGAGCACATCTGGGACATCATGTCTCGCTCCATCCACCAACGTCACGTTGCACCACAGACTGTCCAGGAGTTGGCGGATGCTTTAGTCCAGGTCTGGGAGGAGGTCCCTCAGGAGACCATCCGCCACCTCCTCAGGAGCATGCCCATGCGTTGTAGGGAGGTCATACAGGCACGTGGAGGCTACACACACTACTGAGCCTCATTTGGACTTGTTTTAAGTACATTACATCAAAGTTGGCTCAGCCTGTAGTGTGGTTTTCCACTTTAATTTTGAGTGTGACTCCAAATCCAGACCTCCATGGGTTGATACATTTGATTTCCAGTGATAGTGTTTGTGTTATTTTGTTGTCAGCACATTCAACTATGTAAAGAAAAAAGTATTTAATAAGAATATTTCATTCATTCAGATCTAGGATGTGTTATTTTAGTGTTCCCTTTATTTCTTTGAGCAGTGTACATAGGCCTACAGTAATAAATAATGTAGAACTTTGTTTTGTTGTTTTGTGTACTTCAGAAAAACAATGATCTGGTTAAACAGAAGATGTTATTTACAATACAATTGAAAAGCACAACAGCAACACTAATGATGATTCCACCAGTCAATGGCAAAACAGAACACGAACAGTGCTACAATTAGAACCCTGCTTAACACACCGCACATCATCTCATTTGAATAAAATAAAACGAGAGTGAGCGTCTGATGAAGTCAGTCGAGGGAATATTGTTTAAATCCGACTCTATTCTCTGACTTCTGTTGGAATTAATGCGGCTAATTGTCTTCAGCCAATTAGGAGTCTATTCCCTGCTGCCGTCTGGTGAAACACTGCCAGCTAATTGGATTAAATCTTTATCATTTCCTGTGAAACTGGGAGCGAAAGGGGAATATGAAGGAACGCTATCGCCTTATAATTAAAATCCAACCTAATGACTGTGTTTTTATTAACATCCAACATTCAACCCTCTTTTCATGTGTGTCTCTTTGCCTTAAATAGGGGTGGAAAATCAAGCTGCCTGACGATGCTGGATCTTAGGCTACATGACCAATTTGATGACGTTGAATCATTCACTGTAGGGACACTCCCTTCTGCTAATTCCTATTACTCTGAGAGCAATCCTAGTCTTTGTTTCAATGTCCATACTATTTTAGAATGCATGCCCAATGTATTGGATTGTTCTAAGGGGTACACAAGTTGGTGCCCATATTGGAATAGAACCATAGTTTGTGTTTACACAGGTGGCCCAATTCTGATCTTTTTCTCATAATTGGTGTTTTGACCAATCAGATCACATCTGTTGCCATTATTTTGGCAAAATATCAGAATTGGGCTGCCTGTGTAAACCCAGCCAAATAATCCTATAATCCAAGTTACATATAATTAAATAAACAGGAGTCCTAATGTCAACAGCTGTTTGAAATCACTCCATAAATATTTGAAGGACATAAAGGATCTAGTTTTGTTTTTGAGAATGTATTTTCCTCTGTAACTCCCACCAGCTGTCAGAGATCTCCCATCATCAGCTCTGATGGAGCAGAGAGAACAGAATGATACCGATCATCACACACTTGGTCTTTGTTCTCTACACACTGCCATCCTCCATCTGGTCACCAATGTGGAAATAAGACATTGCGTTACTTTCCTTAGAGTGATACGTTGATGTTCAACTTGATTATATTGATCCAATGCATACTACACTTACCAAACCTTACCCCTCTCTCTCTCTCTCTCTCTCTCTCTCTCTCTCTCTCTCTCTCGTGCTGTGCAGTAAAAACTATCCCTGTCCACCCATGGGCCCTGCTCGTCCTCTTAAATGACACAGAGACATTATGAAAAGTCACCCGTTTGGATTGGAAAGCCTCATAGTCCACTTAAAACACACTGAGCAAAGCTGAATAGGTAGGTTGTTTTTATTGGCCCATTACCTGATTGGTTGTTATGAAGGTGTGAGGGGATATTTTGTACCACACTTAATAGCCGTGGTGTATTTCCTCCCCAGTAACAACACAGATGCTGTTGCTCACCAATTCTGCAATCCCATCCACGGTGATGGGATTCATACTAATTTCATCAGTGACCCATGGCTCAACCAAACCACTGGTGCGGACATCAATTCTCTATTAGCACACTGCTGTCAACATAGAGGCAAGCTACTTACTGCAGGCTCACTCTGTGAAGTGACTACTGTTTACGTTTCTGGTAATAATGTGTTTACTTAAGCTGTCCAGGGAATCAGAGCCAGTGACAAATCCTTCCTCAAGGATAAACTACTTATTCAGAATTAAAGAGAGTTCCTCGAAAACAACGATCAGGAGAAACAGAGAGTGAGTGTGTGTGTGTTTTTGTGTGTGTGTGTGCGTGTGTATGTGCGTGTGTGCTCATGCACTTACTTGTGTATTAAATACACAATTCTAGTAAAGGGTCTTAACGATATCTCTCCCTTCTGCTCGAGGATGAGCAGAGATTTGGACTAATGATGTTATTTAAAAACAATAACATTTGGGAATAAGACAGACAGACAGACAGACCAACCGACCACTTAGCTGATGGCTAGTGGTTAGAGTGACAGCAGTGACAGTCAGCTAACCTGGAGGATGTCAGGCAGCTTGGCTCTAAGCAGCACTTGAGTAATATGGGGATGAGCTGCTTAGCCACAGTTGTTACCATGATGATCCTGTAGAGAACAAAGCTCAAAAGCTGGTTTTCCTAGAAACATCAATACACTTTCAAGTAAGCCCTTTTCAATTGTTTTTTCAAATGGTGAGTGCATTGTCGTATAACCTCTTAAAGGTGTTGGTGGAATTATTTGAAACTACAATATCAATTAAATTCCATTCAAATAACTTTTATGAATGTGTGGGATGAATGATACATACAAGACACATAACAACATAGAAAACAAAAACATGAAGGCTACAGTATAAAGGACTAGAAGCATTCTATGTAATCCCAGGGAACATACACAGACAGTATATACAAATACAATTTTCAAGAGTTAAGGAGTTTGATAAGGCCATACACCAGCTCTTGCCAGGGTGAGAAGTATTGCATGTGTAAACTCAGGTGTCCTCTCTCAATACATGCAGTACCTCCGCAACATAGCCACTGCACGACACTACACACCAATTCCCTGACCATTCAGTTAACCCTGCTCCACATTGGCTCCACCATATTGATTCAGAGAGAGCTTCCTCCTCCTTCCTCTGAGGGAGCCAAGTCGTGTGGCCAGCTCCTCTTTGCAGCTCCGCTCCCAGTGTCGTTTCCCTGCCGACGCAGAGGGACAGACCAGGGATGAGGGAAAGCATCTGGAAAAACAAACAGGAAGCCCGGAGAGAGGAATCTTGGGATGAAATACTGCCGAGTTGGACGACTGCAGCGCTCTGCCATAATACGGGGGGCTGGAGGTTGAGGGGTGAGGGGGATTGAGAGGCCAAGAGGGGCTTTGGTCCCATTTGTACTGCATGCCTCATGAAAATATAATGAACAGGTGGTATTGACCCGGGGCACACACACTTTCGGATGTACACACACATGTACACATGCACGCATTAGGTACACACATGAGAACACACAAATGCGCACATGCTCACACACACGTGTGCACACACACACACACACACACACCCAAACACACACACTGTACAGTCCAGCTCAAACACGCTCTCGGCTGCCAAGAGATTTGATAGCCGTTATTGACATCATGTTCAATCTTCATTGGTCTTACCGTAGTGAGAGTTGTTGTTAAATTCTTTGTGAGCCGATACTATCAGAACAAAAGTAATGCAATATAGTCACTCAAGAGCAATGGACAGTCATGTCTGATGTCATTTTAGTGGAACATGATATATATAATCCATGTTATTTCATGCCTGTCTACACACACTCTTCATCGTGGAAATGTTTCACGCTGACATTTCAAATAGAATTTCAAGGATCTGTTTTGCAGCTGGGAGAACGGCTCAGTTTTATTGAAAAGGATTGGAGAGGTAAATGGATGTGTATCTGAGTGGTGGAAATGACATTGTGCAGAGCATGGAGCAGAGGGAGAGAGATCAATGACGATCATAAACAAAATACAATAAAGTCTATTGCCATTATGAGCAAATGGGCATTGTATTGGAGGCCATGTGCAGTTTGAAACATGTAGCGTTTAGCTTTGCCAAGAAACTTGGACGAACACATGGAAAACAATTGGCTTGTTATGCAAAACAAATGCACAGATGAATACACTCTGTGTACCTCTTCACTCTGCACCTCTTCCCACACCCGCACACACACACACACACACACACACACACACATACACACACACACACACACACACACACACACACACTCTTCCCTTCACACACACTGACAGACAATCGCCTAGAACGCGTCAGAGAAACCCGAGTGCTGTTTTGTCACACAACAACATCTGGATCTGCTAAGGAAATGAACGGCCGTTCTCCTGTCATTTAACCTGCAAGCTATTGACCCACGTGTTGAAAAGTTTTCTTGAATACTTACTGAGGCCTACTCAGGATACAGCCCTGCGCACCATAAATCATTGGGTTCCTTCCTTCCACGGGGTATTCGGCGTCTGGTTGTAATTTTGGGGTTTCTTTCGGAAACATTTACAGTAGTGCACAGATTACTGAAGCGCCGTTTCAAATCCGCGGCAGATGCTCCACACAGAAAGCTGTAAAAGATGCTTGCGAGGCGGATTGCATATGATCGTATACAGGCACGAGAAATGAATTACCCCAGAGTGAAATCCATATGGCTGGAATTGATTTTAGTTTCTGTCATCCTTTCTGTTTTTATCGTACATTGTTTAAGACTGGATGGTTGACAGTAATCCAAAGATATGTCAGGTGATAGGGCAGTTAGGATGGTAGACAGTAATCCAAAGATATGCTCAGGTGATAGGGCAGTTAGGATGGTAGACAGTAAACCAGAGATATGCTCAGGTGATAGGGCAGTTAGGATGGTAGACAGTAAACCAGAGATATGCTCAGGTGATAGGGCAGTTAGGATGGTAGACAGTAAACCAGAGATATAATCAGGTGATGGGGCAGTTAGGATGGTAGACAGTAAACCAGAGATATGCTCAGGTGATAGGGCAGTTAGGATGGTAGATAGTAAACCAGAGATATGCTCAGGTGATGGGGCAGTTAGGATGGTAGACAGTAAACCAGAGATATGCTCAGGTGATAGGGCAGTTAGGATGGTAGACAGTAAACCAGAGATATGCTCAGGTGATGGGGAAGTTAGGATGGTAGACAGTAATCCAAAGATATGCTCAGGTGATAGGGCAGTTAGGATGGTAGACAGTAAACCAGAGATATGCTCAGGTGATAGGGCAGTTAGGATGGTAGATAGTAAACCAGAGATATGCTCAGGTGATGGGGCAGTTAGGATGGTAGACAGTAAACCAGAGATATGCTCAGGTGATGGGGCAGTTAAGGATGGTAGACAGTAAACCAGAGATATGCTCAGGTGATGGGGCAGTTAAGGATGGTAGACAGTAAACCAGAGATATGCTCAGGTGATGGGGCAGTTAAGGATGGTAGACAGTAAACCAGAGATATGCTCAGGTGATGGGGAAGTTAGGATGGTAGATAGTAAACCAGAGATATGCTCCGGTGATGGGGCAGTTAGGATGGTAGACAGTAAACCAGAGATATGCTCAGGTGATGGGGCAGTTTAGGCATGAAGAGAGGAGTTACTTTAGTTGTTTACAGCACACAAAAGGTCGTTCCTGGTGAGTATTGGAGGTAATTGTAGTAACTGTTGTGGTGCTGCTTTAAATGGATCCGTGATTCAGCAGTAGCACGATTCTGAATCTATTGTAACCTACGATACTGCTTGTCTACACCATCCTTCAGGCCGGATAGGAACAGTTGTCCTTGAACAAAATGTATGGATGATATTCCTATTGAACTTAACTCTGGATAAAATGTGCTGAACTCGGAAGCAACAGAATTAAGTAACATATTCACTTAGAACAGCTGCTGGCCACTGAACTCCATTCACTACACTAAATTCTAGAAGACCAGAGAACAAAACGTCTGGTTCTCTATCCTTGGCCATGCAGCGAGAGGAGAAGAGGTAAATTATTCACCAAAACAAGACAGGACTAGGTAATAGAGCTGAGGCCTCCAGTAACTCAATCAGAAGCTAACATCTGAAGCTCACATCGCTGGCCCCAAGCCTGCAGGCCTGTGTAGCTCCACCCTGCCCCAGCACACTGACATGGCTGCAGGCCTGTGAATATCCACTCTGCCCCCAGCACACTGACATGGCTGCAGGCCTGTGAAGCTCCACCCTGCCCCAGCACACTGACATGGCTGCAGGCCTGTGAAGATCCACTCTGCCCCCAGCACACTGACATGGCTGTAGGCCTGTGAAGCTCCACCCTGCCCCCAGCACACTGACATGGCTGTAGGCCTGTGAAGCTCCACCCTGCCCCCAGCACACTGACATGGCTGCAGCCTCTATGAGGTCAAAGGCTGTTTGTCGACCACAAACCACATGAAATTGGCTCGCCTGTCGCAGCAGCCGGTGGAGGATCACAAGACGAATCATACTGTGACTCTTTCAGAACTTTGAAAGTTGTGTGTGTTAAAAACCTGATCGCTGACATGCTAAACATTTTGGTACAGTGTCAACAGTGGACTACAAACAAATGAAACAAATACTAAAATATTGTTTTTGAGTGGAATTTTCCTTTAAAGTGCTTCAGATATGATCTCACTGATATGATCAGTAACCATATTGTACAATCTTCTTTCACGCAGGTAAAACTATCTAAAGTACAGACACAAAACAAAAACACTCTCCATTGACATATGGAAAATACAACGCTAAAGAAACAACTGCACTTCCTCTCACTGTTTCCTTAGACTGCCTGCTGAGTTTGGACAAGAGGAGGTTGAATGAATCATACCTCAAAGTTCAATAAGTCATCCCTCCATTCTTGCACAATATTTTTCAATTGCTTGTAATTCATTTGACGTGTTGTTGACAGCAGCCTGTTCTCTTTTCAGCACCTCAGGTTCTTGTTCCAGGGGTGACCTATGTGTTCGGTGTGTTTCTCTCATTACCTATAGGTGATATCACATAGTCATTACGTTTCTAAGAGGTCTAATCAGCCTGACCATATTGGCTGTGCCTTTCTCTCCATTTGGTTCAATTGCACGCACATGATTCTGCCAATATAAACTAATGATGAACCACATAAACAAGAAGGACGAAGATTACAGCTGAGAAACGATAACGGTAACGACAATGATTATAATAATTACAGTGGTACAATGCCAAAATCTCTTCTCTTTCTCTCAGCACGAGACAGCACGAACATTCTCTATTCTCTAACATTCTATATGGTTTCAACACGAGAAGTAACATTCTATATGGTTTCAACACGAGAAGTAACATTCTCTATGGACTCAGCAGGAGAAGTAACATTCTATATGGTTTCAACACGAGAAGTAACATTCTATATGGTTTCAACACAAGAAGTAACATTCTCTATGGACTCAGCAGGAGAAGTAACATTCTATATGGTTTCAACACGAGAAGTAACATTCTCTATGGACTCAACAGGAGAAGTAACATTCTCTATTTTAACCAGTTAAGAACAAATTCTTATTGTCAACGACAGCCTAGGAACAGTGGGTTAACTGCCTGTTCAGGGGCAGAACGACAGATTTGTACCTTGTCAGCTCGGGGATTTGAACTTGCAACCTTCCGGTTACTAATCCAACACTCTAACCACTAGGCTACCCTACCACCCCAGTCTCTATGGACTCAATAGGAGAAGTAACATTCTCTATGGACTCAGCAGGAGAAATAACATCCTCTATGGACTCAGCAGGATAAATAACATTATTTTTGGACTCAGTAGGAGAATTAACATTCTCTTTGGACTCAGCATTAGAAGTAACGTGTCAAAGAGATTATTTAAAAGACCATCATAACTAGAGTTTGCAGGCCTAAATATGGTCCAGAGTTTTTCCAGGCCTGGTTACAGGGTGAGTAAAAACTCCTGGCCACAGATATAGGTGATGACAACCAACGTGTCACCAGAGCAAAAGTGTAGAGTGAAACGAGGGAGGTAACAGACAGATTTAGCTTCACATGGGCTCTGGTGCTCGTGATTACAAACCTCAAGACAGAAACAGAGAGATGGAAAAGAGAGAAAGAGAGAAAGAGGCCTGTGTTCCCCGGTGGACAGCAAGGCCATGAAATCAGCGCCAAAGCCATAAAGAATAGAGATTGGCAGGGAGAAATGGAGGGGGAGGGAGACGAAGGGGGAAAGAGACAGAGAGAGATGTGGGGTTGGCCTAATGTCTCCAGTACAGGGATCTGAGCGAGAGCCAGTAAGGAGAGAGAAATTAAGAAAAGAGAGACTGGGGAATACAAGAGCAAAACAAACCTTCATGTCCTAAGATGACTTATTGTAAGACCTCACACTCAGCCTAAACATCCATCCTCTTCTCATTCCTGACACAAAAACACAATTCATAGTGCAGAGGACAATGAGAACTTAACAATGAGAATGTCATTAATACAAGCAGCACATAAGAATGCACAGCCTACATTATTTTGGGAATCAACTGTTGTTGAGGCTAGCAGCAAAACAGAAACACAATCCTCCAGGTCGCCTCAGGTGAACAGAAAACAAGTTAAAGGACATTTACACGCAGACTGGCCAAATTATGTAATGATCAAGGGTGTTTGGTGTTTTATAATGGGTTAATGGTAAAGGGCTCCCTATCCACAAAACACAAGAAGGGCCAACAAAAGACCCAATGCTAGTGAAATATCCTGCTCAATGCATTAGAGTGGAGAAGCCCCTCTCCAGGAAAATACGTGTTGAGAATTAATTCACCTTCATGTAATATTCATTGAGTTATAATAAAACTGGGCAGCCCCTCGGAAAGACCAAGAGCTTTCTCCACGGCAATATAAAGTGCAGCATAATTGTGTTTTATCCCAGTTTTGGCTGTGAAGTATGACTTTAGACTAAAAGAGATGCTGGTGTAATGTGGACTGCACAACACAGTGCCTCTACTGACTGGGCTGACTGCACTGCAGTTTCCCACGAACCACCAAAATGGAAATGTGGGGCCAGGTTCTGTGATATCCTGCCAGGCACAAGTCCTTATCCATACTTTCTCTGTGATATCCTGCAAGACACAAGTCCTAATCCATACTTTCTCTGTGATATCCTGAAAGGCACAAGTCCTTATTAATACTTTCTCTGTGAAATCCTGCAAGGCACAAGTCCTTATCCATGCTTTCTCTGTGATATCCTGCCAGGCACAAGTCCTTATTAATACTTTCTCTGTGAAATCCTGCAAGGCACAAGTCCTTATCCATACTTTCTCTGTGATATCCTGAAAGGCACAAGTCCTTATTAATACTTTCTCTGTGAAATCCTGCCAGGCACAAGTCCTTATCCATACTTTCTCTGTGATATCCTGCCAGGCACAAGTTCTTATCCATACTTTCTCTGTGATATCCTGCCAGGCACAAGTTCTTATCCATACTTTCTCTGTGATATCCTGCCAGGCACAAGTCCTTATCCATACTTTCTCTGTGATATCCTGCCAGGCACAAGTTCTTATCCATACTTTCTCTGTGATATCCTGCAAGACACAAGTCCTTATCCATACTTTCTCTGTGATATCCTGCCAGGCACAAGTTCTTATCCATACTTTCTCTGTGATATCCTGCCAGGCACAAGTCCTTATCCATACTTTCTCTGTGATATCCTGCCAGGCACAAGTTCTTATCCATACTTTCTCTGTGATATCCTGCAAGACACAAGTCCTTATCCATACTTTCTCTGTGATATCCTGCCAGGCACAAGTTCTTATCCATACTTTCTCTGTGATATCCTGCAAGACACAAGTCCTTATCCATACTTTCTCTGTGATATCCTGCCAGGCACAAGTCCTTATCCATACTTTCTCTGCATTTTAATTTCAAGACTAGTCACTATTCACTTTCTCTCAAGAACAGGATTATCTGCATTGGTACTGAACATGACTAATATTTTTCCTGCATAATAGTGAAATTAAAGGAGCAATGATGAGAGAGAAAGAGACAGCAAGGGAGCGAGAGAGAGAGAGAACGAAAAAACGAGTGAGAACACTCTATCTTGGCTAGAACCAGAAACAGACTACAATCAATTAGTCGAGCTCTACAATAGCAGGAAATCTCATATTGGGGTCATGTATCCCTTATCTGACTGTGGATTTTCACATGCTAGATAATACTCTAATGGGGAATGGTGGGGAATGAATAATGTCAAAGGGAGTGTTATTTTTGCCCCAGGGCACTTGGTAACACACACTGGTAATGGACACAAATAGAGGATCACACAGTTTAGGGCACTTTCTCAAGTCCTCCCACACAAGTGGGTTAGATAAAGATCAGATGAATTATGACAAAAGGAACCTTTCTATATAATAACTTTTTTTCACCACGGATAGAGACTTGGATATTCATAAATAATTAAATAATTAAAGCCAAATGTAAAATGTAAAATTCAAGGCTTACAATTTAACTTTTTTTTTTTTTTAACACAAAGGCTAAATAAATACTGCATTGGGTAACATACGAGGAGTCTCTACTTATTACCCAATTCAACAATTAAGCTATTCACGTCAACACAACCCATTGGTGCTCTTGTGTCCTGGTGTAGCTGGTAACCATTTTAACTATGGTGGAGTGGTGTCAGTTTCACTCCTTAACATTACTGATTCATCAGGAACAAGACAGGAGAGGTGGAGGCAATATGAGTCATGCCTGTAAGAAATCCATCATATTACCTGTCCAGGTTTTAATTTCAGTGTGAGACAAGAACAAGGATACAAGAAAAGGAGGCCTCTTAACACTATTGAGATGCACGCTTGGCCTCACTCCTTCCCCAACATCTCCTTTGCAATCCGGACAGGTGTTGTGTGGGTAAACTGGCACCAGTGGACGAGCCACTCTAATTCCACTGACAGCTTTATGACCTTTTATGTGTCCCAGCTGCCTTGTTTATGGCCGGCTGACTGTGCGTTCATGTTCAACAACATTAAACATGCATAAGCTAGGCTCTGTGGCCCATCACACTGCACGGTACACACACCCTCCGAGCCCCGCGCTGCTAATGCTAGACGCTAACACGTCTACAGAAAAAGGAGGCCATGAAAGCCATAAAAACCAAGCGGAAATTGAAATATCGGAAGCTGTTGCATGTATGACGATGGATATATGGTGTCTTATGACATGGAACACAATAGAACTGTAAATCATGAATTTGGTGGAAACACTAAGATATTATACAATGAGGTGTCTGTTGGTTCAGTATGACCAAGTGGAATTGAGAAAACAGTAGTGTTTTGATAGAGAGGGGCTCCTATACTAAGACATGGGTTTTATGGGACCCCCTAGCTCCCCCATTGTAAGTCTGATTTATTTCCCCTGTCCGTACAGTGAGACAAGGTCAGTAGAGGCGAGGTGGAAGGACCAATGGCTCCAGGGGCACCGACCCTGCGGAACCTAATGCATGATGGGTAATTAATAATGCCTCTGGGAAAATGTTCCAAAAAACAGAATCTCCCCTTGTTCCTTGAGTACAGTAACCTACTCATCAGATTAGTGGAGTAGAGTGGAGTGTGTGTGTGTGTGCGTGTGTGCAAGTGTGTGTATGTATGTGTCAAGGAATCGGAGAGGAAGCAGCCAGTGATTTATGGACCATTGTTGTTTGGAGGGTATTTGGCCAGAGTCCCTGTTCTTATCAAGCATGTAAGTCTGGGACCTCACTGGAGCGCGCTCTGACCCCACTCGCCCTAAATCTCAACGCCCTGGCCCCTGTGAACCAGATAAGGCAGCCCTTTCACCTGTACCCTGGGACCTCCAAAGAACGAGTCCAGAATACATTCTTGATAAATCTTACGTGTTGTCCCACTTCCTAGATCCAGTTTCTTAGGTAGCCATTCTTTCCACCTGAGAACCATAGCACTTGAAGATTAGTCTGAAATGAACTTGAGTCGTGCTTCTTTACACTCTAGAATAAGTCAGAGAATCAGATCCTTTATCTCTATCTGTGTCCCTGTCTGTGATGGCTGACCTGGGGATACGGATGGAAGGAGGCGGAGAGCCATATGGAACACATTGGTTCCTGAAATGAAGCAGTTGGAGTTTCAGTGGGCCAACTATTAAATCTGGGCAGCTTCTCTGCTCCTTACCAAGCAGGCCTGGCTGGACAGTCATTGAAGAGAGGGATCGGGAGAGAAAAAAAGAGGGGGAAAGAGAGTGGGAACGACAGAGGGAGAAAGAGAGAGAGGGAAAGAGAGAGAAGGAGAAAAATGGAAGAAAGAGAAAGAAAAACAGTGAGAAAAAGGAGTGATAAATAGAAAGATAAAAAGAGAGAACGTAAAAAATGAGGTAATTCATCAGCAAGCTGCCCTGCCATGCAGCAAGAGGATAGGAGGCCTCAGTATCGCAGGCCATAACAAAACATGTCAGTATCATTATCGGCCTAAAGATATGATTAGAGCCACTCTGGGCCGTGTCCCTCTCTCTCTCCTCTCTCTTCTTCACATGAGGAATCTATTCTTCTCCTCTCCCCCTTTTCTCTTTCTTTTATAAATGGAGGTTATAATTTGGTTGTCAGGAGCTGATGCAGGGAATAAACAGTACAGTGCCCATGCCTGATCAGGCATGCTGAAGGCCAGCCTGGCCCGGGGATCACTGCCAACACAACTATCCATTTTACACAGCAGTCATGCAATATTTGTGGACTCTTACTATTACTGTAGAAGTGTGGTGGTGTGTGTACAGTATGCGACTGTGTGTGTGTTTGAAGTAACACCATGAAATATGGGTGTTTTGAAGACCCACATGGAGCCAATGAGAGTGTTTAAAACACCCACCCGGGATCATGTGCATGTGTGCGTGAATTCACCTCATCAGATAAAGGCATTGGCTACAGCAGTTCATGGACATTTTTATGGTTTGGTAACAAGGTAGCTACAAGCACATAGGGGTGGGAAGTGTGTGTGCAGACACACACGCACTCACAGGCCTCTATTCAGGGTTCAGCGATTTGCTCTTTATTAAAAACAAACAGAAGAGTAACTGGGTGTTCAGACATGAAACTGCTGCCTTTTTTTTTATGAAGCCCAGGAGTCCCAGACTCCCCAGAGACAACCCACAGCAAAAGAAAGTAGCAGCAAGTCCAGATGAATATTATTTTGCTCCAGTATGGGAAGAGCTCTTATAAAGGTCAACTACCCCTCTGGTTTTAAACAGCCTATGTGGCATCGATATGAGTCAGAAACATTCATTATAGTGTCAAAATCAAGTACGTAAAGTGTAAATAGGATCATTTTGGTCATAAAACTGATTTTTGTAAACGAGTTTGTCACGTTTTATTGGAAGGTTGGGTATGGATTATGATCACTTGCCCAGTGCACACTAACACGAGAGAAGCAGCTGTACTGCGCTCTATCCAATCATAGCAGTCAGAACCTCCCGACAGTGAGACAGACATGTCCATTAAGCAGCGCCTCAGACTTGTTTACATAAGACAACACTTCAATGTTAAGCTGAAATAAGTCTTGGCCCTAAGCCCTTTATGGAGTGGCCACTTGCTGATGTGTATGATAGTGTCAATCACTCCAGTCTGCCACTTTTGGCAAAATGAGAATTGAGACGATCAGATCCGAACTGCAACTTGTCAATATTCCAAAACCCATTCCTGAGCATCTTGTGTTCCCCGTGACCTGTTTCATAACATGATTCGTCACCGAAGCACACCTCACCACTCGCCAGTGACTTGACAAGCCAATGAATGTGCCTGCTAGATACTACTTGCTAGCTTCATTGACAAACGTAGCTAGTGATTTTAAGCACTGATAAACAGTGTGTAGCTTGTGCTTCATTTACAATAGTTTGACAGCTTGCAGATGAAGTTGTAAACATCAGCTCTCAGAAATCAGTCCTGAGCGAGCAGCCAGACTTTCGACTCCACAGACTGCATGCAGTTCACTGACTAGTTTTTCATGCACATTTATTAACTTGAGAAATACTGCACCAAACAAAAACAATTTTGAGGAAGTGGCTGTTGTTGCTATGGTGACTCAGGAGGAACAAACAGTACTTGCCAGGGTACGATATGTGATTTTTTTTTATTTTACCTTTATTTAACTAGGCAAGTCAGTTAAGAACAAATTATTATTTTTAATGACGGCCTAGGAACAGTGGGTTAACTGCCTTGTTCAGGGGCAGAACGACAGATTTTGTACCTTGTCAGCTCGGGAATTTGATCTTGCAACCTTTCGGTTACTAGTCCAACACTCTAACCACTAGGCTATGCTGCCACCCCAAACATAACGCACCGACAAACCACACCTCCAAGACAACTATCGTTTGGCTTCAATCATGGTCGCTAGCATTTGTTAATGAGTAATCTGTCACGTTAGTATAAAGGGACCGGGAGACAGGCGCAGGAATGCAAAATAAGGGTTTTCATTTCCCAAATTACAGTGTGCCGTGTTAAGGCACGAGGACAAAGACCAAACAAACACGTATACAAAACATAGGGTAGAAACCCAAACAAAAGAGCGAGGAGTACCTCAAATAAATAACACACAATGATTATCACACGGGACTAGACCTGTAATCATCTGCGTGATCCTCAATGGTACGAAAGCCAAAACACACGACACAGACCTCTCACCACAGGAAGCACCTCTTAAGCTCAATGACCTTTCATCTCCGACCTCAACAACGGCGGCCTGCTCGACGCACAACACTACGGGGGTCAATGTGATATGTCTGGGTCATGAAATGATAATCAATGTGCAAGGCACGCTCCAACGGACATCGTAACAATAATGGACGAGACAATGGTGAACAAAGGGCACACTTATACAATTACTAATCAAATGGGAATAGGGACCAGGTGTGCGTAATGGCAGTTCCGGAGGGATCCCTGAAACAATCTTCAAAATGAGGCCAAATCAGGAAGCGCAGTCGCCTTTTAAAGAGACAGAGCCTCGTTACATCTGTCTGTTCTATTTAGGTGGAGATACTGGAGGAATGAGGTACACACACACACATGCATGTGCGCACGCACACACACACACACACACACACACACACACACACACAGACACACACATGCGCACACACACACACACACACACACACACACACACACACACAGAGACACACATGCGCACACACACACGCACACTGAAAGGGGTTCATTCATTTATGGTGGAAGAGCTGTTATTATGTCTGACCCGTATCCTGCTCACACACACCGGTCTGTGAGTGGCCCAGGAATATCAGCGTCTCTTCTCTTCTAACAGATGATTGGGCTGTACAGTACAATCTGTGGGCTGAGGCTGTGCCCTTTGGTTCTGGGTCGAGACAAGGATAATAGAACACTCCATTACAGTGTGTCCCAACTCCTCTACCTCCTCTTTTACTACTGACACCTACAGTAATTTTATTTCCCTTAAAATCTCACACACTTCTACTTTCTAGCCAGGATATGAATGGTAATGACATGTTTAAAACAGAGAACATATGGCATTTGAGAGAATGAACATACAGTATATATGTAATGGATTTCATATACAGCTGTGTAGGAAGTGAATGTCTTTACATTTGATGAAATCATCTATTGTAATCAGCTGTGTAGTAGGTGTTTGATTAATGAAGCATGTTAAAGATAATGACAGATGTGCAGGTGCTCTAGAGACTGTCACCCCCCTCGAGTTTCCAGACTGACCCTGTCTCCACTTTTGTGGCCTTCATCGCTCCCCTCACAGGCCTCAACACCAAGGCAGGTAATGGGCTCTGACACAATGTTGTGTGTGTGTGTATGTGTATGTGTATGTGTGTGTGTGTGTGTGTGTGTGTGTGTGTGTGTGTGTGTGTGTGTGTGTGTGTGTGTGTGTGTGTGTGTGTGTGTGTGTGTGTGTGTGTGTGTGTGTGTGTGTGTGTGTGTGTGTGTGTGTGTGTGTGTGTGTGTGTGTGTGTGTGTGTGTGTGTGTGTGTGAGTGAGATGGGTCTCGGCTGGAGAGACTACAGCTCCTGGACCTCATCATCTTCGCCTGTGACCCATCAGAAGAAAAAGAATGCTTCCAAAAAAGGAGGAACACGTGATGGGGTCAGGAACACCTGATGGGGTCAGTCGTACACTGTATACAGCAGTTTTTCTAAGACGTTTTACTAAAGAAAGAGGAGCAGCAGCCAAATCACAAATGCAGATGGTGTTCCTCCAACCATCCAAAAGGGTTCTACCTCTATGGGAGGAATACACAGTATTTCACTAAGGTGTCCTGCCTGATCTTTGCCATTATTAGATAAATACTGTCCGTACACAGTGTAACGTTTAAAACAATTGGTAGCCTCACTGATAAAAATCCCCTTTGTTGTGAGATCTGTGCAGGAGTAACATAATGCAGGAAACAGATTAACAGATTAGCTTGTTTTGATAATGGCCTTTAAGTCACCTTGAATGAATCTAGCTGTCATGTCTAATATTTCAGCATAGGAAACAAACCTCTTGTTCTCTGTTCTACTGTTGTCTGACAGAGTGTATTGTGATGGCTACATGAGTGGAGCTGTTGATATGAAAGCATCCTGGCAGCCTGTTCATTGAGCCTTGTCTGATAATCGTGTTCCTTTCTTAGTAATGCAGCGAGTCTTCCCAAAGTCAACATCGAGAAAACAAGATTGCTGCGACATGGTTTTGTGACAATGGCAATGACTACAAACACAGCTGAAAAACATGTTGCATTTTAATAAGCACACAGTCATAAACGGAGGCCTTCTCAAGAAATTCTATGATTACATTTCAACTGCTTAATCACTGCAGGCCTGGTACTCATGACTCAGCCCGGTCGGCACAGCTGTGACGCTCTTTCATTCTCTCTTTTTTAAGGGACATAAAGGAGAGAGAGTCATTGTAAGAGGAGGATGGACAAGTGTACATTGTCATTGAAACATAGTGCTTTAGCTCTGATGCTTTGGTGTCAATGGCATTCGCTGTCTATGGCACACTAGAAACAGAAGTATGTGGACACCCCTTCAAATTTGAATTTGACAATTACAGTCACATCCATTGATGACAGGTGTATAAAATCAAACACACAGCCATGCAATCTCCATAGACAAACATTGGCAGTAGAATGGCTTTACTGAAGAGTTCAGCGACTTTCAATGTAGCACCATCATAGGATGACACCTTCCCAACAAGTCAGTTCATCAAATGAGCTTCGTCATGAGCTTCATGAAATGGGTTTCCGACATCCGCACACAAGCCTAACATCACCATGCGCAATGTCAAGTGTCGCTGGAGTGGTGTAAAGCTCGCCGCCATTGGACTCTGGAGCAGTAGAAACATGTTCTCTGAAGTGATGAATTATGCTTTACCATCTGGCAGTCCGACGGACGAATGTGGGTTTGGCGGATGCCAGGAAAACGCTACCTGCCCGATGCATAGTGGCAACTGTAAAGTTTGGTGGAGAAGGAATAATGGTCTGGGGCTGTTTTTCATGTTTTGGGCTAGGCCCCTTAGTTCCAGGGAAGGGAAATCTTTACGCTACAGCATACAATGACATTCTAGACAATTCTGTGCTTCCAAGTTTGTGGCAACAATTTGGGGAAGGCCCTTTCTTGTTTCAACATGACAATTCCCCCGTGCACAAAGCGAGGTCCATGTAGAAATTGTTTGTTGCGATCGGTGTGGAAGAACTTGACCTGTACAGAACCCTGACCTCAACCCCATCGAACACCTTTGGGAATTGTAACGCAGACTGTGAGCCAGTCCTAATCTCCCAATATCAGTCCCCAACCTCACTAATGCTCTTGTGGCTGAATGGAACCAAGTTGCCGCAGCAATGTTCTAACATCTGGTGGAAAGCCTTCCCAGAAGAGCGGAGGCTGTCATAGCAGCAAAGGGTGGACCAACTCCATATTAATGCCCATGATTTTTGAATTAGATGTTTGACGAGCAGTTGTCCATATACTTTTGGTAATGTAGTGTATGTCTGCTAGGGATCTGATAGGGCCAACAGGGACCTGCATGCCATTTCTTCAGGTACAAGAGGAGAAAGAGGCGAAGGAGCGTAGGAGGAGATAGAAGAGATGGAAGAAAGGAGGAAGCAGAGATTATAGTGAAGCAAAAGGAGGGGCAAGAAGAAAGCAGAAGACAGTCTAGGAAGAAGAGGTGGAACAGTAGGAGGAGGAGAAAAAGACAGGGAGGGAGGAGAGATGCTTCAGTCTGATTTATACCAGACTGTAATAAAGTGGGCATCTCCCTCCCTGGCTGTTTAATATGCGAATATGCAGAGCAGCCCTCTTCTGACAGCTCACCATTAATAAAACGGTGGCTGAGAGCGCAGGTAGCCATAGCTCATCTATATAAAAATACGTAATGATGGTTTTACACATCTTTCAGAGATGGGACCATGTACCAGGATACCCAGAAGTGCACATAGTGATGACTCTAAACATCTCTAGTAGCTCTAGATCTATGCATCCATGCAACCTACAGCACTACATAGCAGAGAAATTATTTGGATCAAGTGGTGAAAATGTCATGTTTCTACATAGAAAGAAAAACTCCATGTTATCATGTGAGATTTGTCTTGTGCTTTCTAAATGAGTTTCACACACTCGTTTAGGGCGGAATCCTGACACTTCTGGATATTATAAAGTATTCAACTCTGCTTAGCATGACAGATAGGAAACATACTACGTCAGTGTCCCACACCACTGACATGTTTGGCCAGTTTTATACCTCACCATCTGGAAGAGCATCATTTAACCCTTCTAATATGATGAAACAGCCCCATGATGATGCCGGTGTTATTTACACACTTTACTCTTCAATGAGCCAAAAGTCCCATCCACATAGCCAATCCATCTAAGAGACATGATTCCCTTATGATTCATATAAAAAGCATTCATCAGGCATACATTACAGTGTTTTTAAAGGATAGCGTGCGTGCTGTGTTCACTGTAACCATTAAACCACATTAAAATCATAATCCATTGAGGATCACCTTGTCACTTAATCTGTTTGGAAATAAAGTCAATATATTAATCACATATGTACTTTTGTCCTAGCGATCATTTATCTCCACTCCAGATCAATCCCTCAGGTAGCTAGACTACAGATCAGGCAGAGATACATTTACACATTACAAATCCCCTTATATCAGAGACTTACATCACACACTACACTTCCCCAGTCCCTCATCATAAAGGCTTCATAGTGAAACCCACAGAGGACCAGACGGGGGCAGAGAGGGGAAGACAGAGCGCAGGAAGAGGAATCATCCAATGTCCAGCCCCCAGAGGCCTGCTAATACCTACTCTGGCTCCATGTATTTTACATGAACAATCCTCAGAGGGCAGGGAGGATAGGAATCTTCCACTATTTAAATACAGGATTTTGGGACATCAAAGCCCAGTCGATATTGGAATAACAGAAATAATTAGGGATGTGGAGGGAGGCAGAAATAGACACATTTCCATAAGATGATAATTAGTCCCAGGGCTAGCTGGGTCAGGATTGTGCGTACATTGCATGTGTGTGTGTGAGGAAGAAATGAGAAAATCTTGTCTGAAATATTCCAACCAAGTATGGATTCTCATTCAGTAATCTCAGTCCATTATGGTGAATGGAAGGGACAGAGGTAAATGATACCAAAGGAGATATTCCTCTGCCCAGTCAATCAGTTCACAGTATTGAATAAATATTGTTGAACTGAATGAAGACAAACCTTAATATCCCTACATACAGACACAACGTTACTGTAAAAATACAGTGTGTGGCTGGACACTTTAATTAGGTGTCCAGCTCCATAACATCCAGAAGTGATGTTTTATCTTTCACTTTCTGTCATTCTAAATGAGCCTCTGATAATACTTACCATAGCCCCTGTACAGCCCTGTATAACAGATACAGATCATAACACCTATTTTCTGGGTACTGGAAGGTCAACTATGTACGTTGTTCCTTTGATCAACATAACGAGGAGAAAGTCTGGTCACACATGCCTGGTGAATGATTTCATGACTGTGTGCATGACGGGTACAAGATGAAGCGGCACAAACCACAATACCTAAAAGCTTGACTCAAACGGGACCAGTGAACTAAAATCACACTTCTCTCAGTGCAGTCATTTACAGCGTCTTGTTCTATTTCACGTTCTGGAGTCAAAAAGAGAAGGGTTTGTTTTCTCCTGCTGAGAGGCACATTTAAGAGGGGCCAGCTAGTCTGTCTCCTTATCTACGTAATAACCCCTCCACAGACCTGCCAACACGGGTAAACACAGGGTGCTAAGGGTGTGTGCATGTGTGTGTGTATGTGCGGGTGTGTGTGTGAACGTCTTTCAGCATCAACTTCAAGATCCAGGACCAGTAAGTGAAAACCACTCCAGCCAGTGGAAGTGTGGTGTTGGGAGCTGGGCACTCCAAGCCTCCCCTCCACTTCCCCCCATAAGAACAATCGACTCTGGCTGTGTCTGGCACATCTACTGGCCTGTAAGCTCTTTCCATGCGTTTCCACATTCAATCACTCAACAGCCTTTAAAACAGAGCGCCGCTCTCCAATACACAGTCAGGAACACGCTATGAAATCTGATTTATTTACACCCACAAATATCTCTCCCCCAGGATGTATTATCACCTCCATAAAAGCAAAGGGAAGTTGCCTTGGAGAGAGGGGGAAAAGATGCTGAACGCTGGTGAACCTTTTCTTTCCTTTTTTCAAAAAAAAAAAATTCTGCTCTTCTTCTGTAGTTTGTCATGTTTAGGCATTACCGGTAAACCAGCGCATGGCTGACTGGCTGTCTGGCTTTCTGCCTGATGACTGTCAGAGTCATCGCCATGGTGATAGATGGATGGAAGATGGATAAAGTGATTCTTCCTGCTGCTCACATGACCCGACCCCTCCGAGCCCCTCTCCTCCATCGCTCATAGCCATGCTGACCTTGTGTGATCCGCACATGCTCGGTTGAGTCAGCGTTGAAGGGAGGCATCACGGCGTGGGCCTGTATTGAGCCGGGAGACATCGATTGATGGACAGGCTAAGTCTGGACACCCGATGCTGGAGAAAGGGAAGTGAAGAAAGACAAGGTCCATTGTGAGGCATTTGAATTAGAACATGACTTGGATATTCAATTAAAATTGAATGTGGATTTAATACTAGGTCCATTTAAAGTCCATTTAAATTCCAGACTGAAATGATATTGAAGCCAGTACTAGAAGCATAGGAGCATAACGGAAGCACAGTGTCCAAAAGGATCATACTAGGTGAAACCCTGTTTTACATAACATGATTATCTTATGCAATCCCTATCCCATGTCCAAATGTTCCCACCCCACAAATCGTACATACAGGACATATTGGTTTAATGAAACACAAACCACCCATGAACCAAAAACCTTTGAAACCCATAGAGACACAATATCTACCAATCTCACTGTATCTCTAATAAATCTATTGGCATCTCACCATTTTCCACCTAGCATCATGGGAGACAGTGTCCCCTGGTGTCTACAATTATACTCCTCTATCCCACATCTCCCATTGAAGCTCCAAACCAAACTACAAATCTAGATCATCATTCTCGCCTCATAAACATATGATTATCTAAGAGCCATTTCATTCCCAGTGTCTGCCAGTCAGTCAACTCCCCTCTATCAGAGATGCTGCCAGTGTTGTACAGCAGTGTTGAATGGTGCATGTGTCACCAGTCCAAACATACCGGAGCAATTAGAGAAGTTGGTCTGGAGCACAAAGATCAATGGGCTCTTCTTTTTGTCGCTTTCAGCACCAAAACCTATTATGAAAGTGAGAGGAGGCTATTAACATCCATCAAACTGTAGAGGAGGAGATAGAGGAGAAAGAGGAGGCTATTAACATCCATCAAACTGTAGAGGAGGAGATAGAGGAGAAAGAGGAGGCTATTAACATCCATCAAACTGTAGAGGAGGAGATAGAGGAGAAAGAGGAGGCTATTAACATCCATCAAACTGTAGAGGAGGAGATAGAGGAGAAAGAGGAGGCTATTAACATCCATCAAACTGTAGAGGAGGAGATAGAGGAGAAAGAGGAGGCTATTAACATCCATCAAACTGTAGAGGAGGAGATAGAGGAGAAAGAGGAGGCTATTAACATCCATCAAACTGTAGAGGAGGAGAAAGAGGAGAAAGAGGAGGCTATTAACATCCATCAAACTGTGGAGGAGGAAGAGGAGGAGGAGAAAGAGGAGGCTATTAACATCCATCAAACTGTAGAGGAGGAGATAGAGGAGAAAGAGGAGGCTATTAACATCCATCAAACTGTAGAGGAGGAGATAGAGGAGAAAGAGGAGGCTATTAACATCCATCAAACTGTGGAGGAGGAGAAAGAGGAGAAAGAGGAGGCTATTAACATCCATCAAACTGTAGAGGAGGAGAAAGAGGAGAAAGAGGAGGCTATTAACATCCATCAAACTGTAGAGGAGGAGATAGAGGAGAAAGAGGAGGCTATTAACATCCATCAAACTGTAGAGGAGGAGAAAGAGGAGAAAGAGGAGGCTATTAACATCCATCAAACTGTAGAGGAGGAGATAGAGGAGAAAGAGGAGGCTATTAACATCCATCAAACTGTAGAGGAGGAGATAGAGGAGAAAGAGGAGGCTATTAACATCCATCAAACTGTGGAGGAGGAGAAAGAGGAGAAAGAGGAGGCTATTAACATCCATCAAACTGTAGAGGAGGAGAAAGAGGAGAAAGAGGAGGCTATTAACATCCATCAAACTGTAGAGGAGGAGATAGAGGAGAAAGAGGAGGCTATTAACATCCATCAAACTGTAGAGGAGGAGAAAGAGGAGAAAGAGGAGGCTATTAACATCCATCAAACTGTAGAGGAGGAGAAAGAGGAGAAAGAGGAGGCTATTAACATCCATCAAACTGTAGAGGAGGAGATAGAGGAGAAAGAGGAGGCTATTAACATCCATCAAACTGTAGAGGAGGAGATAGAGGAGAAAGAGGAGGCTATTAACATCCATCAAACTGTAGAGGAGGAGAAAGAGGAGAAAGAGGAGGCTATTAACATCCATCAAACTGTAGAGGAGGAGATAGAGGAGAAAGAGGAGGCTATTAACATCCATCAAACTGTGGAGGAGGAGATAGAGGAGAAAGAGGAGGCTATTAACATCCATCAAACTGTAGAGGAGGAGATAGAGGAGAAAGAGGAGGCTATTAACATCCATCAAACTGTGGAGGAGGAGAAAGAGGAGAAAGAGGAGGCTATTAACATCCATCAAACTGTGGAGGAGGAAGAGGAGGAGGAGAAAGAGGAGGACGAGGGAGAATATTCTCTTCTCTCCACAAACTGAGGAAGTTAGAAGAGTTGTGTTTTATAAGAAGGCTCTGAGTGCAGCAGCTATCAGGTTCAATGTCTTTACCTCCACTTGTAAGGACACATGTCCTCAGCTGGCATATACAAGTCCAGTGGAAAGATGGATGAATGCAATGTGCTTCTCTCTAGAGCGAAGCACTGCATAGTGTGCACCACATTATGGCTGCAATGCAGTCACTCAAATTGAACCCTTCCAGAATTTGCAGTGCACTTATCTAATGCCCACTCATCAATATTTGACTGTTCACCCATCCTCCCTGTGCCTACACACCTGTTGCTGAGCAGACGCCTGGTGGACCATAGTGACCAGAAGTCCCGACCAGGCCGCTCGGCTTTCTGGCCCTTTGTGGAGCCAACCGTGTGCCGTAGTCCTGGACCATGTCACCATCAAACTGCTGACTGGACGCAGTCTTTGTTGCTACTGGGCGCTATTGGTGCTAGTGACATCCCCTCACACACTGGGACTGTGTGGGATCTGGGTTAGGGCTCAGGCCTATTGTGTTCTCAGAGCCAACAGGGTTAACAGAGCCAAGGCACACGTCCCAGATCACCCTACCACCGCGTCACTCTATTGTCCCCAAGTCTGGCTCCTCTGTCCTGGCATTCTCTCAGAATGAGGTAGTGTGAGAGAACTAATCAGCCAGTGGTGTCATGGAGGTTAGTGGAGTAGAGGGATGACCCCAGTAGCCAGATGCCAGAGGGTTATATGGTACAGTAGGCGCTAGAGGGCAGAGTAATGGAATGGATCTCCAGTTTTTGTAACATACTGTAGCTGAAGGCCAGGATTAGCGGCCTGTGGCCTGCTGTTTGGAATAGAGGCCAGGAGATATGAGGAATAGCGTCATTCTGAAACCACAGGTGCTCACGTGGAGACACATTAACACAGGCACACACACAATCATTTTAGTTACACACATCTATGACATTATCTTCAATGTCCATCCATTCAGAAGAGTCTGTTCTCTGGAGCAACACATAACTGGGCCTCAGAAGAGTAACGATCAGGGGGCTTAGAGAGTAGAGAGAGGCTGCTCTGTGATGTTCGGGGTTAGAATGTAAACCCATGGAGACATGGAAATCACCAGACCCTGCTCTGGATTCTGTCCTGCTTTGGGACCTCTATGTTATCCAGATAAAATACTCCCTTTTTCCCTCTCATCCTCCTCCTCCTCGTCCTCATTCTGTTCTTCCTCACCTTGCTACTTCTCATGCCTGCTTCTTAGTGTGATCCCAGAGGAGAAGTGGCACTATGCTTTTCCAATCAGAAAAAACGATCAGATTAGATCGGTGCAACTAACAATTTGTTCAGTCAATGACATAGAAAATGGCGACCACGGTCGGACCACCTAATTAGTGGTGGGCAGGAATTTAATATCCAGAGACTGAGCAGCATTACCACTGGTCCAGGTTTCTCCCTCTGATGCAACCCTCAATTCTCCAGGCGCAACAGCACCTACAGTACAGCACTACAGTCTGTCTTCTGAGAGAGAAAAATGAGCCTGTCTCACTCCGGCAGACAGATTTGAGAAGCCACTCCTGACACCAATCTTTTCCACATGGATGGCCTATCGGCGTCCTCTTTTCCTGAACGTGTTATTTCCATAATCCGGCGGTTTCTCCATTGCCTGGGGTTAATAGATGGGCCAGGGTATGTGGGATGGCAGGCCTTTGTAGGCCCTAACGAACGGTCTGCGGTCTGATGAATGGCGTTTGGGCTGCGACCACGTCACTTGTTCCATTAGCAAAGCCTCTCCCCCAACTCAGCCGTATTGAACCAGGGCTTTCAGCTATTAGGCTGATGCATGACACAGTCAATTCCAGTTACGCTTTAATAAGTGAATATTTATCTGAGCCCCCCCCGTCTCAAAGAAAGAGAGAACGAGGGAAGAAAAAGGAGACAGAAGAGGGGTCTGAATTGTTCTCATCTTTAGACGTGTGTGTGTATATATATATATATATACACATATATAAATGTGTGTGTGTGTGTGTGTGTGTGTGTGTGTGTGTGTGTGCGTGCGTGCGTGCGTGCGTGCGTGCGTGCGTGCGCGTTATGCACCCCTGGTTAATCTACTTTGTCAGCCGAGCGTCTGCGAGGTTGGGTTTAGTGTGATTTATCTGCAGTAGTCTATCCCAGCAGGCAGTGTGGTAGTAACAATCACACCTCAAACATACAGAGCAGTACTACTGGAACCATCTACCACACACCCCTGTCTCTGGAAGAAGTGATGCAGGGATTGCAGGGTTTAGCTCCAACCAGACACTGTCACTAATTACATTAAAACTGAGTTAATTGATCAACATCAGTAATTAGCTCAATTCCACCTACAGTATATCTCCCAGGTCTACATACAAGTCTGTAGACTAAAAGTGTGGAACACACAGGGTTTCCTACTGCACCTGCAAGGATGTGGAGTCACATCACTGTGTATACCAATAACATATTCCCTCGGCCCAATCCCATGTGGAAAGTTGTTTCTTCTTCTCTCTGTAATGCAGACTGATAGAACATTAAGTGCAGTGCTAATGAACAGGACTCATAGTCGTTAGGAGGAGTAATGTAGGTTGGAGAGAGAGAGAGAGAGAGGGAAAGAGAGAGAGAGAGAGAGAGAGAGAGGGAGAGAGAGAGAGAGAGAGAGAGAGAGAGAGAGAGAGAGAAAGAGAGGGAGAGAGAGAGAGAGAGAGAGAGAGAGAGAAAGAGAGAGAGAGAGAGAGAGAGGGGGGGGGGAGTTCCTGCTGCCTGGTCTGTATAGAGACGTTGATCTTTGTGACCAAGTGTTGCTGAGTCTCACTCTGACAGGCTATTAGTCATAAAGCTTAACGACTCACCTCCTATCGCTATGGTAATCCATACTCCAGGATAGGGCCCTCCAGCTAGGTTAGGGGCCACTCACACACTTCAACATAATACACTCACACACAAACATTAACACACGCATGCATGCTACACATGAGCACAAACAAACACACGCACACATACAAGCTAGCAAACACACATGCTAAGAAAAATAAATTCATCACTCCTGGTGACATTCAAGGTTGACAGTAAAAAATAAGTGAATGTTTCAATCAATCACTAGCATTTAGTGTGTGACAGATAACTAAGTCCCTCTCACTGTCCCTGACCGGTTCCCCACTCACCTGAGGGACACATCCTACTCTGTCACCTGTCACTCTGGCATCACTGAATGACACCTGTACAAGCTAAAACTCATTTTCCTAAAGTGCTTTTCTAAGGCCTCTGACCGTTGAACCATTGATTGAAGTTTTACACATTGAAGTGTAAAAGTGTGTCAGTGTGAGTGCATGTGTGTTTTGGATTTCAATTGTCCTTGTCCTGTTTCTCTAGTCTCTTGAAATTCACCATGTCACGAAAACAAAACAGACACTTTAACACATCTGGCAGGACACCAAGTGGGACAAGCTGTCCTGTGTTCTAGTCAAACTACCAGGCCAGGACAGGGCCATCCTATGCATGGGCCAAGAAAATCCTACTGTAGCAAAACCTTGGCCAATAAAAGTGCTCTATTATTTGCAGAATGAGTAAAGCGTTTTCAACTGGAACTTACTGAGGCTTATTATTCCAGCCATAAGAGCAAACACCGGTCAGAGGTCTATATCACCCAGTCATCAAAAACAGATTCATCACTGTGATACAATTAGATGCTGATTTTGTGTATTTTTGACTGGTGTTGGCACCTCACTGGATGAATTCCAGATACACTAAAGTGTATTTGGGAGCATAACTTTAAATAACCTGCTTGCCAAAACAAACTCCCACTGTATGCATGTGTGTATTGGTTGATGTGCATTCCATATGGTGTAGCCTATATTGGCTTTCAGAGAAAATACAAAGACTTGTTTTATGACAAGCAGCTATACATAATATCATGAAATACATGTTGGTGCCACTGCAGAGATGACTATTGGTGTTCAACTACAAACTAAAACATGTATTTCAGAAAACTCCACAGAGGTTACAGACCTGCATCTCATTTCAACAATGCAATGAAAATCAATCAAAATAAATGGGATGAATTAAACAATGTATTGTTTTGTCCTTTGATATGGAATCCTGGTTGTTGCATTTCAGAAGTGCCCAAGTCAAAGTAATTCAGTTAAGTCAAGTATTCAATTAAAAGACAGAACAGTGAGTGTTGGGTACAGCGGGATTAGCGTGTCATGGAATACATTGTGAGAGTTGCTAAGAAACAGAGAACCAATCGTCTCCCCATTCATTGAGCCACAGGGGACTAGTTTGGAGTTAATTGCGGCGAATCCAATTTTTTAATTAAAATGAACATCATGACGATCTGACTTGATTGTGTTTCTTTCTCTTCCTCTCCCCTGTAGGACGACTTGAAAGAGTCCTGTTGTTTTATTTTAATTGGGGCAGTGATGTAATTGGCCTACTCCATGCTGGTCCATTCAATTTAGTCCTGCCGTGTGTGCGTGTTGTGTGTGTGTGTCTGAGAGAGAAAGGGAGAGAGAGAGAGAGAGGGAGAGGGAGAGGGAGAGGGAGAGGGAGAGGGGGAGAGGGAGAGGGAGAGGGAGAGAGGGAGAGGGAGAGGGAGAGGGAGAGGGAGAGAGAGAGAGAGAGAGAGGGAGAGAGGGAGAGGGAGAGGGAGAGGGAGAGGGAGAGAGAGAGAGGGAGAGGGAGAGGGAGAGGGAGAGAGGGAGAGGGAGAGGGAGAGGGAGAGAGAAAGGGGCGGTAACTTACATCGTCATAAGCGTAGTATAAAAAATGATAAGTCAATGTTGCAGTCAACCTTTTGTCAGTGTTTACTTATGTTACAAACAAAGCTCTACATCTTTTGAATAAACTACATGTCCCTATTCTTTCTCAGAAAGTCAACATGAGGACTTTCCTCAGAGCCCAAAGTTCCAGTCAATGTACGGGATAGAGAAACACTGCCCTAAAGTTCAGCAACAAAGTGGAGAGAGAGAGAGAGAGAGAGAGAGAGAGAGAGAGAGAGAGAGAGAGAGAGATAGAGATAACGAAAGTATAACAAGCTCCAGTAACATTCTAAAAGAGTGGAGCAAAAATATGAGATGCTGAGATGTACAACAAGGTTTTGCCGAACAACGAATGAAGCAAGGAATTGAAAGTGAAGGAGTGGGTAAAGCCGAAGAGGGGTTATTTGTTGATGCCGTAAGGCCTTTCACCCTACTCTCTCTCTGTGTCCCCATGGTCCCGCTTAGGTAACTTTTGGACGCCCTCTGAACATGCCGCACCCAAAGATTATTTCTATGCAAATTCATAGATGGGGAGAAAGAGAGAAAGAGAGGGAGGGAGAGCAGAGGATGAGGAGAACAAGGGAAAAATGCAAGCGGCAAATGAAATGTAAAACACACTGCAAAAAAATCGATTCCTCATGCGTCGGCTTGGGTGGTGTACCTTGCAGAGGTGGCACATTGATAAATATTCATAGTGTGCGTGTATTTTGCCTCTTCAAATGGCTGTGTTTTTAAACCAGGGGTCAGGGATGGAGAGGGGGGTATGAGGGAAGGCTAGGGGAGCAGACTCTGTAAGATAGCCCCCTAACAAAAATTACTTAACCACAGTATATTTTTCACGTTAGCTCTAGACATCTCACCCCACACTTACACAGTGAGAGGGTTGTTGAGAGAGAGAGAGAGAGAGAGAGAGAGAGAGAGAGACAGTAGGAGAGAGGGTAGTGAGGGTTTGGTGAGAAAATAGAGGAAGGTGGAGAGCAAGATGCAAAATAACTTGGAGAAAGAAAGAGAGAGAAAGACAAAGAGAACAAGTGAAAAACAGAATGAGAAAAAATAGAGAGAAACAGGAGGGGGAAACAACAGTAGTGACCATGTGACATCTGCTATATTGGACCACCTTTTTACTAAAACTGCCCTGATTTGCTCATTCAGCGCAGGCTTGGAGATAGCACAGCCACTTTGAACACATATCGCAACAAATCAAAGTGTATTTGCCACATGCGCCGAATACAACAAGTGTAGACTTTTTATGAATTGTTCAGCAGTCTTATGGCTTGGGGGTAGAAGCTGTTGAGGAGTCTTAAGGTCCTAGACTTGGCGCTCCGGTGCCACTTGCCGTGCAGTAGCAGAGAAAATAGTCTATAACTTGGGTGAGTCTCTGATAATTTTATGGGCTTTCCTCTGACACTCCTGGATGGCAGGTCCTTGATGGCAGGAAGCTTGGCCCCAGTGATGTACTGGGCCGTTCGCACTACCCTCTGTAGCGCCTTACAGATGCTGAGTAGTTGCCATTTCAGGGGGTGAAGCAACCGGTCAAGATGCTCTCGATGGTACTACAGTAGTGTGCATAACACTGTTTGCTCAGCAAACAACAGACAAACGTAAAGTACTGTATCCAGTACAGGTTACAATTACAGTAAATAACAACACATGTCCCAGTTTTCATGCTACTACAGTAGTGTGCATAACACTGTTAGCTCAGCAAACAGACAAACATAAAATACTGTATCCAGTACAGGTTACAATTACAGTAAATAACAACAACAAACATAAAAAATAATCAGAAAAATACTGACAATATTGTACAGAAAATACTACAGTAAACATACTATACATTATCTCTTCGCCTAGCTGCAGAACGGCGGAATGACACATTGTTGCAGATGACCGTGTATTACATCTGGTGCATTTCATTACCTGCTGTGACGATGTGGTGCAATCGGTCCAAAAATGCGAGAATGTGAGGTGTGTTGTAAGGGCCCATTTTGGCATGACAGAGGACAACCCCATGCTGTGAAATGGCAGCGCAAAGGGTGATGTTAACCCCACGTTGCCCTGGGACATTGATTATAGCTGTTAGGTGCGTGAATGAGGACCCAAAAGCGAATTAACGTAAACAGAGCTTCTTTAATAACAAAACAAACGTAGGCTCAGATGGACCGGCAGATTCCGACAGGACAGGACAAGGTTGCAGCAAACATGACGATAGTCTGGTTCAGGCATGAATAACACAAACAAGAATCCGACAAAGACAGAAACAAAAACAGAGAGAGATATAGAGGACTAATCAGAGGGAAAAAGGGAACAGGTGGGAAAAGGGGTGACGAGGTAGTTAGGAGACAAGGAACAGCTGGGGGAAAGAGGGGGAGAAAAGGTAACCTAATAACGACCAGCAGAGGGAGACAGGGTGAAGGGAAAGGACAGAAACAAGACACAACATGACAATACATGACAATAGCCCTGTGGCCAATGATATTTCTGCCTCTCCTTCTTGCTTTTGTGAGGTTGAACCCTGCCTCATCAATATATATGAATTCATGCAGGATTTCATCAGCATCCATCTGCAAAACTCCCTGAAATACAGTGAAAGACAAGATTGTGTAGTTCAGGATAGGTCTAGTATACAGTCAATGTAGAAAAGTCATGTGTGCAGTATGCAACATCACAGTACTAAAGTGAACAATACAAACCTCCACATACTCATGCCGCAGCCGTTTGACCCTCTCTGAATTCCGCTCAAAAGGCACTCGATACAGTTGTTTCATTTGAACCTGATGTCTTTTCAGGATACGTGCCAGTGTTGACTGAGAGATCTGATGGACATGATTGAAAATGGCATGGTCACCGATAATGTTGGCTTGTAGTTCTCTGAGCCTGATAGCATTATTGGCCAAAACCATGTTTATTATCTCTCTCCCTTGTTCTTGCGTGAATATGGGCCCCCTTCCTCCTTGTCGTTCCCGACCCTAAATCCTATGTCGAGAATAATACATGTAACTTACTGTACGATGTCACAGGAAGGGGTATCACAAGTGCTGATATGGTGCATACAATAAGCGGCTGATCACTGTAACTGTAGACAGATCTTCTACCCGTTTTCCTGTCGAAAAGTCCTAATGACAGATGCCACTGTATATCTGCTAAGATTTGGCTGAACTCTCAGTCCAGCCTCCCTCAGCGTCAATCTGTGGTTCGCAACATGGTCCACTAGTGTTGCACAAATGTCATTTGATTGTCATTTGAAGTTTGGTCCTCTTCTTTGAGCACGTTCTCCTCCTGCTTCAGGTCTTCCTCGACCTCTGTTTTGGCCTCTGCCTCTTCCTCTACCTCCTTCTCTGTGTACTCCTCCTCTCACCCTCAATCTTCTTCTGACTCCTTCCATTTTGGTTGAAGGCAGGTGAACCTACCTGCTGCATTTTTATAGTGCTTAAACCTGATTGGTGCGTCTACAATTTAGCAATCATGTGTTTGTGCACCTGATGGCTGTGTTTAACAGATTGGCTCATAGGTGTGGTAATTTGACAGTCAGTGCTTAGGAATTGCAAGGAAGTGACATCATGATATACTTCTGTGTCTGATGTTTTTATTTATTTATTTATTTTACCTTTATTTAACCAGGTAGGCAAGTTGAGAACAAGTTCTCATTTACAATTGCGACCTGGCCAAGATAAAGCAAAGCAGTTCGACAGATACAACGACACAGAGTTACACATGGAGTAAAACAAACATACAGTCAATAATACAGTATAAACAAGTCTATATACAATTTGAGCAAATTAGGTGAGAAGGGAGGTAAAGGCAAAAAAGGCCATGGTGGCAAGGTAAATACAATATAGCAAGTAAAACACTGGAATGGTAGTTTTGCAATGGAAGAATGTGCAAAGTAGAAATAAAAATAATGGGGTGCAAAGGAGCAAAATAAATTAATTAATTAAATACAGTTGGGAAAGAGGTAGTTGTTTGGGCTAAATTATAGGTGGGCTATGTACAGGTGCAGTAATCTGTGAGCTGCTCTGACAGTTGGTGCTTAAAGCTAGTGAGGGAGATAAGTGTTTCCAGTTTCAGAGATTTTTGTAGTTTGTTCCAGTCATTGGCAGCAGAGAACTGGAAAGAGAGGCGGCCAAAGAAAGAATTGGTTTTGGGGGTGACTAGAGAGATATACCTGCTGGAGCGTGTGCTACAGATGGGAGATGCTATGGTGACCAGCGAGCTGAGATAAGGGGGGACTTTACCTAGCAGGGTCTTGTAGATGACATGGAGCCAGTCGGTTTGGCGACGAGTATGAAGCGAGGGCCAGCCAACGAGAGCGTACAGGTCGCAATGGTGGGTAGTATATGGGGCTTTGGTGACAAAACGGATTGCACTGTGATAGACTGCATCCAATTTGTTGAGTAGGGTATTGGAGGCTATTTTGTAAATGACATCGCCAAAGTCGAGGATTGGTAGGATGGTCAGTTTTACAAGGGTATGTTTGGCAGCATGAGTGAAGGATGCTTTGTTGCGAAATAGGAAGCCAATTCTAGATTTAACTTTGGATTGGAGATGTTTGATATGGGTCAGGAAGGAGAGTTTACAGTCTAACCAGACACCTAAGTATTTGTAGTTGTCCACGTATTCTAAGTCAGAGCCGTCCAGAGTAGTGATGTTGGACAGGTGGGTAGGTGCAGGTAGCGATCGGTTGAAGAGCATGCATTTAGTTTTACTTGTATTTAAGAGCAATTGGAGGCCACGGAAGGAGAGTTGTATGGCATTGAAGCTTGCCTGGAGGGTTGTTAACACAGTGTCCAAAGAAGGGCCGGAAGTATACAGAATGGTGTCGTCTGCGTAGAGGTGGATCAGAGACTCACCAGCAGCAAGAGCGACCTCATTGATGTATACAGAGAAGAGAGTCGGTCCAAGAATTGAACCCTGTGGCACCCCCATAGAGACTGCCAGAGGTCCGGACAACAGACCATCCGATTTGACACACTGAACTCTATCAGAGAAGTAGTTGGTAAACCAGGCGAGGCAATCATTTGAGAAACCAAGGCTGTTGAGTCTGCCGATGAAGATGTGGTGATTGACAGAGTCGAAAGCCTTGGCCAGATCAATGAATACGGCTGCACAGTAATGTTTCTTATCGATGGCGGTTAAGATATCGTTTAGGACCTTGAGCGTGGCTGAGGTGCACCCACGACCAGCTCTGAAACCAGATTGCATAGCAGAGAAGAGAAGGTATGTATACAAGTGTGTTTAGTGTTTTGCAAATCACTGTGTGTAATGTTTTGCAAATAGTGTGAAGCTGACAATGACTATACAGTTGTGCAAAACTAGCCTTGTGTTTTGCTCTTTGAGTGTAAGGTTTTGCTAATTGTGGGAAAAGTTACATTTTAGTGTGTAAGCAATTGTAAAAAACAGTAATCCTAGTATAAATTCCCTGTCTTAGATGATTTAGGATCACCACTTTATTTTTAAGAATGTGAAATGTCAGAATAATAGTAGAGAGAATGATTTACAATGCCTTGCGAAAGTATTCGGCCCCCTTGAACTTTGCGACCTTTTGCCACATTTCAGGCTTCAAACATAAATATATAAAACTGTATTTTTTTGTGAAGAATCAACAACAAGTGGGACACAATCATGCAGTGGAACGATATTTTTGGGATGTTTTAAACTTTTTTAACAAATCAAAAACTGAAAAATTGGGCGTGCAAAATTATTCAGCCCCCTTAAGTTAATACTTTGTAGCACCACCTTTTGCTGCGATTACAGCTGTAAGTCGCTTGGGGTATGTCTCTATCAGTTTTGCACATCGAGAGACTGAAATTTTTTCCCATTCCTCCTTGCAAAACAGCTCGAGCTCAGTGAGGTTGGATGGAGAGCATTTGTGAACAGCAGTTTTCAGTTCTTTCCACAGATTCTCGATTGGATTCAGGTCTGGACTTTGACTTGGCCATTCTTACACCTGGATATGTTTATTTTTGAACCATTCCATTGTAGATTTTGCTTTATGTTTTGGATCATTGTCTTGTTGGAAGACAAATCTCCGTCCCAGTCTCAGGTCTTTTGCAGACTCCATCAGGTTTTCTTCCAGAATGGTCCTGTATTTGGCTCCATCCATCTTCCCATCAATTTTAACCATCTTCCCTGTCCCTGCTGAAGAAAAGCAGGCCCAAACCATGATGCTGCCACCACCATGTTTGACAGTGGAGATGGTGTGTTCAGGGTGATGAGCTGTGTTGCTTTTACGCCAAACATAACGTTTTGCATTGTTGCCAAAAAGTTCAATTTTGGTTTCACCTGACCAAGGCACCTTCTTCCACATGTTTGGTGTGTCTCCCAGGTGGCTTGTGGCAAACTTTAAATGACACTTTTTATGGATATCTTTAAGAAATGGCTTTCTTCTTGCCACTCTTCCATAAAGGCCAGATTTGTGCAATATACGACTGATTGTTGTCCTATGGACAGAGTCTCCCACCTCAGCTGTAGATCTCTGCAGTTCATCCAGAGTGATCATGGGCCTCTTGGCTGCATCTCTGATCAGTCTTCTCCTTGTATGAGCTGAAAGTTTAGAGGGACGGCCAGGTCTTGGTAGATTTGCAGTGGTCTGATACTCCTTCCATTTCAATATTATCGCTTGCACAGTGCTCCTTGGGATGTTTAAAGCTTGGGAAATCTTTTTGTATCCAAATCCGGCTTTAAACTCCTGCCTGGTGTGTTTCTTGTTCTTCATGATGCTCTCTGCGCTTTTAACGGACCTCTGAGACTATCACAGTGCAGGTGCATTTATACGGAGACTTGATTACACACAGGTGGATTGTATTTATCATCATTAGTCATTTAGGTCAACATTGGATCATTCAGAGATCCTCACTGAATTTCTGGAGAGAGTTTGCTGCACTGAAAGTAAAGGGGCTGAATAATTTTGCACGCCCAATTTTTCAGTTTTTGATTTGTTAAAAAAGTTTGAAACATCCAATAAATGTCGTTCCACTTCATGATTGTGTCCCACTTGTTGTTGATTCTTCACAAAAGAATACAGTTTTATATCTTTATGTTTGAGGCCTGAAATGTGGCAAAAGGTCGCAAAGTTCAAGGGGCCGAATACTTTCGCAAGGCACTGTATTTCAGCTTTTGTTTCTTTCATCACATTCCCAGTGGGTCAGAAGTTTACATACACTCAATTAGTATTTGGTAGCACTGCCTTTAAATTGTTTAACTTTTGTCAAACGTTTCAGGTAGCCTTCCACAAGCTTCCCACAATAAGTAGGGGGAATTTTGGCCAATTCCTCCTGACATAGCTGGTGTAACTGAGTCAGGTTTGTCGGCCTCCTTGCTCGCACAGACTTTTTCAGTTCTGCCCACACATTTTCTATAGGATTGAGGTCAGGGCTTTGTGATGGCCACTCCAATACCTTGACTTTGTTATCCTTAAGCCATTTTCCACAACTTTGGAAGTATGCTTGAGGTGATTGTCCATTTGGAAGACCCATTTGCGACCAACCTTTAATTTCCTGACTTAGGTTTTGAGATGCTGCTTCAATATATCCATGTACTTTTCCCTCTCTCATGATGCATCTATTTTGTGAAGTCCACCAGTCGCTCCTGCAGCAAAGCACCCTACAACATGATGCTGCCACCCTTGTGCTTCACGTTTGGGATGGTGTTCTTCGGCTTGCAAGCCTCCCCCTTTATCCTCCAAACATAACGATGGTCATTATAGCCAAACAGTTATATTTTTGTTTCATCAGACCAGAGGACATTTCTCCAAAAAGTACGATCTTTGTCCCCATGTGCAGTTGGAAACCGTAGTCTGGCTTTTTTATGGCGATTTTGGAGCAGTGGCTTCTTCCTTGCTGAGCGGCCTTTCATGTTATGTGGATATAGGACTCGTTTTACTGTGGATATAGATACTTTTGTACCTGTTTCCTCCAGCATCTTCACGAGGTCCTTTGCTGTTGTTCTGGGATTGATTTGCACCTTTCGCACCAATGTAAATTCATCTCTAGGAGAAAGAACGCGTCTCCTTCCTGAGCAGTGTGACGGCTGCGTGGTCCCATAGTGTTTATACTTGCATACTATTGTTTGTACAGATGAACTTGGTACCTTTAGGCGTTTGAAAATTACTCCCAAGGATGAACCAGACTTGTGGAGGTCTACAATTCTTTTTCTGAGGTATTTTCTGCGGCTGATTTATTTTGATTTTCCCATGATGTCAAGCAAAGAGGCACTGAGTTTGAAGGTAGGCCTTGAAATACATCCACAGGTACACCTCCAATTGACTCAAATGATGTCAATTAGATTATCACCAGCTTCTAAAGCAATTTTCCAAGCTGTTTTAAGGCATAGTCTATTTAGTGTATGTCATCTTCTGACCCACTGGAATTGTGATACAGTGATTTATAAGAGAAATAATCTGTCTGTAAATAATTGTTGGAAAAATTACTTGTGTCATGCACAAAGTAGAGGCTCTAACTGACTTGCCAAAACTATCGTTTGTTAACAAGAAATTTGTGGAGTGGTTGAAAAATGAGTTTTAATGACTCCAATCTACGTGTATGTAAACTTCCGAATTCAACTGTAGGTGTAATCGACATGTGTGTAGGCCTACTGCCATTGAATGTGATCCATTTCCTTTCTGACTGCTATAGAATACAGTGGGAAGACATTGTTATGCAGGAGGATGTGTGTGCCAGTGCCTGTTTGTTTGATTACCCTGAATTAGTGTTATGAAACTGACATAATTAAAAGGCTGTAATACCCACTGTATTGAAAAGGTACCTGTGTAACATTTCATTGTTTTGACATGTGAAGTGTGTGTGTGTTAACTCTGTTAGTTAGTATGTATCCCAGTATCCCAACAGGTCTCAACCAAAGCCCAGTGGTTCTAGCCATAGACAATATTCAATGTGTGTCCATGGATTCGTTTTTTCCTGAGCTGGTTGCTAGTGGTGGGCTATTTTAATTCTCCTCTTGCAAATGGGCTGAAGAACAACAGAGAGGGGGACCCCTTGGGAGAGCATTGTAAACATGCAGCTATGTTGCACAGAGCAAGTTCCCACTCCTTTTGCCTGCGCAATACAAAATCTGCTCCTTTCATCTGAGACAAACAAGTGAATAAAGCAACGCCTACATTCACACACACCTCTTTAATGAACAGATTCATTTACCATGTTTAATCTGTGTGCAAACTCCAAATACAACAAACAAACACAAGCAAAGCAGGATTTTTTCCTATTGTTTTGTTTGTACGGCTTCAACATTTAGTAGTGCACTGAAATCCGAAGGAAATTAGTCTGGAAAACAATGTTCTGGCTATGCCTCCGACAATCAACTCCACAGAAGATATTTCTGGCTTAATGATCTAGGTTACTTATGATAAAATAATGTTATTAAAAATGATCTGGGTTATTTGCAGCCCTGTGAAAATAGCAAAAAAAGCTTCTTAGATATTCAGATTAGATTACTTATGCCCCACCACTGACCAGATGTTAACTGCTGTTTCACCGTCCCAACCCATGGCGGGGTTTAAGCCCTATTTCACTTCAGCACCACAATCAGGACAATTTTGACTCATTGTCCTTGGATGAGCTACCAGACAAAAATAACCCTAGACTCCCCTGGTCCTAGTGGCTAAATAATGTGTCGGAATACAAGACCCCAGTACAGTGACTTTGACACCGCAATTACAGAATGAATACAACAGATTGGGTAACACGTTCCTTCCCAAAAGTACGTTTTAACATTTTAGGATCAGATAGTGGGTGTTTCTGTATCAGTGTATCACCTCTCCATTACCTGTGTGTTCCTGCAGAGTCTGGTCACCTGAGCTCTTTCCATTTATTATCAAAGTACACAGCACATTCAAACCTGGGGGGAAAGGCGATGCCTGGTCAGCTTCTGTGTCCAGTGCAGACAAACTAGCTGAAGTTTCACAATTATTGGTGACCGAGCAGAAAAAGAAATAAATAAATAAATCAGAATTGCCCCTACGCATCATCGTGGGAATCCTAGGCCCGCCAGACATTATAGATCGCACTGCGGTTGCGGCTGTTGAGGTAACTCAAAGTGTGGGAGGGTTTGACCGTCAAGATAAAAAAAATACATATATATACATTCGCTAACGATATTCTCACAACTCGACGTCAGTCAAATATTGTAGTTGAACTTCTTTCCCCAAAAAACATACATGTACCGCATACAAAATGATTCCAGTTGAAATCTCACATTGACTCAATTATTTAAAGGTGTTGAGTTGAGAAGGGAAGTCTATTTCCCCCTCAAAGGGATATGTTTAACAGTATTTTTGTATAAAGCGAGGCACTTTGAATTTCTTGGCAGGATTGCTGTCATTTGCATGTCCATTGTGAGAGAAGACAAGGCTGTGGTATTTCAAATGAAATGAAATAGTGACACAATAAAAGACAACAGAGGATTTCAGAGCGGGAGGCTTCAGGTGTATGCGGTACACGCTAGTGAAATGAACTAGACGCTATGGAAATATCCCCCTCCTCACGACAAGACATTTGTAGCCGTGACTTCAATGGAGATAATTGAATTTTACAGAAAAAAACACAGACAAAAAGAGAATTTTGTGTGAGTGTGTGGTGTTTATTTTTTCACTTTCTCAATTGAGAAAATCTGTTATCACTTTATCACATTTATCACACTTTATCACATTATAAACAGTACCATACATACAAGCAGAAAAGGAGTAGGTTTATGAGAGACTGAAGACGAGAATTAACATGTAGCCTAACAATTCATAATGAAAATGACTATATATTGAATACATGTTTAAGTTACAGCAAATGTGATTTGTAGACAAAAATGCATTACTACTATATTAATGAGCGAAAATTCTCCAGTGGTGTGATGCGTGCATATGGAAAGTGAAGTCAAGTGCAGGAGAGCGGAGTATAGTAAACAGGTACACTTTAATACCGGTTACCAAACGACAGCACATAACACATACAGTGCCAAAAAAACGGTCCAAAACAAAAGTGCCCATGCCTGACAATCATCCACGTAACAAATAACAATCACTCACAAATACAACATGGGGAACAGAGGGTTAAATAATAAACAAGTGATTGTGGAGTGAAGCCAGGTGTGATAAGACAAAGACAGAACAAATGGAAAATGAAAAGTGGATCGGCGGTGGCTAGAAGGTCGGTGACGTCGACCTCCGTTCGGGGAACAAGGAGAGGGACCGACTTCGGCGGAAGTCGTGACAAGTGGTCAAAAATATAAAAAAGTTGTCATGCTCGTTCAGATCAAAAAATAAATTTCACACAACATAAGGATATAAATATCCTCACAAAAAAGGCCCTAGTAGGGTATTTTTACTACCACAATGACAGGGCCATGGACACAGGGTTTGTTGTCAGTCTGCTTCAGCTTTGATCAAAAGGCTTGTGAGAGGTTGAGGTGGATATTGTGAAAGAACTCAACGGTTTAGACACACTAACCTCCACATCTGGGGGAAGTCCCCTGTCCACAGCACAAAGAACCAGGAAGGACGATAGAGAGGGGGCGTCAGACACAAATGACACAACATTTCAATGAGACTGGCGTGAGACTACTGCCTCTCAATTACAGAGAGAGTCAAGGTCAAGGATAGGGTCAACGGTCAAAAAATGTTGAAATCAGTTTGCATCAAAAGGAAAAAATGTCAAATTGAGACACACATTTTGAGACTCATCAAGTTATCTTGTATTCACAGTGTTAGATTAGAATCATCACTTCAAGGTAGAAAACTGTAACATGCACACATTACACAGGGCTAAACGTGTCTCTTGTCTGCAATAGAATAATGATTCAATGAACAACCACTGGTGTTAAGTAACTCACTAAGCTATCCTGTGACATTTCTGTACAGTATGTAAAATGCTGGCAGATGTCTGGTAGCTGAAGCTGTCAAGCTCCAACCTCATTCACTATTCTAACCTCTTTATTATCCTCCTCTAACACCCTGAGGCCAGAACACACAAACACACCCGCTGTTCCATTACACTAACTAGCTCCCTCCTGTTTGTTTAGCCCCAGAGCCGGGGTCTCGTACACATCTGAGAGCTCAACCCGACACTTAACAGATATTAGAGATGAAATGACCTTCCTCTCTTCCGTACGTACAGTACTCCCTCCCTCTGAATACAGCTGCAGTTCACCTCCCTAAAGACAGAAACATTATTTTGTAGTTGTCAGAAAAAAGAAACGGAACACATCCTCCACTCCGGCGTGTGAAGTGCACCAGCCGTTTCCATCTTTTTATTTCCCCCCTGCACTTGAATAGCAATTAAACGGATTCTCTCGCTCTCTTTTCCACTCACCTAGGTCTTGTGAGTGAGTGAGTATTTTTGTGTGAGAGGAAGAGGGGAAGGGGAGGAATGACATATCTAATCGAGTAGGAGCTTCATCTCTGCTGGAAGACTTATGAAATGAGAGTCAGAGAGGGATCTTTATAAGGCTGGAATTAGAGCTGGGCTGCAAGGCTGCCTTCACTAGATCCGTTTGGGAAGAGTATGAAGTGATTCCATTATAAGAGGGAGCCTTGAAAGGAAGGGGGCCTCAGCCCAGAGGACACCTTGGGAAGGAAGGGAAAGGAGAGGACCTTGCTGTGTTGAGGAGCAGGAGGAAACCTTGCTGAACCAGCAACTCTCCACGGAGAGAGAGAGAGAGAGAGAGAGAGAGAGAGAGAGAGATTGCAATCGGACATTTGCTCAGGGCATCACAATTACCTCCAAAATAAAGGTCATTTTTACATCACTCCAACACTCACCAAAGAAGAAAAAAAGAAATTGATGTTATTGTAAAGGTAAATTGAAAGTGGAATGCTCATTTGTACAGTACGGACATAGGAGAAGTAGAAAATAAATATTTGTACCCTTTTAATTCTTAATATCTCTGCCAGAGTTATAGAAGCAGTAATACATAGGGTAGGGACTTTGCCATCAGTGTACTTTTTGTATTGCTTATTTGAAAGCATGTTAATTCTCGCCACTCTTATAGTTTGGATAAAAGGAAATAAAGACAAAACAGGAGATGATTCTTCTTCCTGGACTTTATGGGGGACATTATGGTCTCTCAGTCTATCACAAGGACATCAACTGTCCTTTCTATATCCTCTCTTCCCTCTTTCATAATGGACATGAACCTGTTGCCCTGTGTCACACAGAGAGACAATCTCCTCATCGGGCCCTCCCTAACCTCTCCCTCAGACACAAAGAGCACTCCACTCTGCGGGGCCGAACCAGCACTCTGTTACACTCTACACAAGGGCCCCTCACTATGGTCAACAAGTGGACTATTGATTACTGCAGCCTCTCCTACACTAATTACTCTAGGGCTCAGAGAAGAGAAGGAGGACACAGTTATTCTCTCTCTCTCTTTATCGCTCCATCTCTCCGTCTCTTGCTTTCTCTCTCTGTCACTCTCTCTTAGAGACTCAATATGGGCAGGAGAGGGAGAGAAAGAGGCCACTATGGTTACTGCATCAGACGAAAAACAACCACACTCTAAAAGAATGGAGGGATGCTTGAATGCCTTGATTGTCTAACAGTCATTTTTACCACCCCACACTTTTAGCACATTAGCAATTTCCCAACTTGATGGTGGACAAAAGCAGGGAAATACAGGGAGTTCTAGTAAGCTCTGAGCTCCACCACAATCCTTAATGTGACTAGTAAGCACCGAGCTCCACCACAATCCTTAACGTGACTAATAGGCACAGACATGGCTTTCTGGCAGAGCTTACGTTGCTTTGACACCTGAAAGTTGTCTACTGATGGTCAGCAGGGTTTGGTCAAGGTTTAAAGTCTGTGTGGTTGTGAGTTGTTGTGAGTGTGAGCTCTTCTTGACAAGACCGCCAGTGGTCAGACACTTTAGCCATCAGTATCAGAACCGTGAAAGTCTCCTGAAAATATCTTGCACAAGTCACAGCGACCAAACCTCAGACTAGGAGATCTATTAAGGACGGGTCAACAGGCGCTCTACAGTTACTAAAGCCTGGCATTGTGGTTTGAATGATCCAGCACTGCGGAAACGCACAATTCACTCACTGCTGTAATTCTATCTCACAGCCTGAGTGAGAGAGTGAGTGAATGTGTGAAAGGGGGAGAGGGAAAGTGGAGGGATAGGAGAGGAGAGAAGACTTACAAGTCGTCCCTGTAATAAATGAGCTGATGATAAGGGTAGTGGGGCTTTTGAATGAATGACTGTAGTCCATTTAGCCAATGTAAATATGAGAATGACACTAGAAATGACTCATTCAAGTTGTGGTGGACATCGATAACATTTCTGTGCATTACCTTTTAAAATAATAAATGTCCAAACTAGAATGACACAAAAAGTTGAATGGCAAACTTGAACTTTTTGAAAATCCTCTAGGAATTTAATAATCTATTCCACACTGCATTATTCCATTCTGGCAGAGTGGATCCACTGTACTTGTCACACCTAGCGTGTGTGAATTACCGTAGGTATATAACGTGTACCCTCATATTAATCTTTCGACTTTGATTGTGGATTTGCCGGGTCTGCTCGCTCTCATTTGCAAGTCAAAATATGAGATTGAAAATGAGATACATTTATCAAAGGCCACTCATATAGTGTCGCATTAAAACACTATCACCACAAATAAAGCACACACACATGTGTATGCATGCGTGCGTGTGTCTGAGTGTGACCACACACACCAATGCAATACATTCCTTTTATTAATGTGGTTTAGTGACCTATACAATACACAGTTCATCACTGTACAACAGGATTCATAGCTGTAGAATATCACATACAATTTCCATCCATTTTTGTACATAATACTCATCCCCCGGAATAAGTTGACCATTATCCTTCCATAACTTGTCTGATAACTCACTCAGCCCACGAAGAGAACCAAGGCCAGCATCTCCATCACTACTTAGGAAAATAAAATAAAAAAGAGAATAAATATCAAAGCATAAACATCTCGTCCGTCTCTGACGATGACCGTAGTGTTTGGAGATGTAAAACCCTCCTAATGAGAGATTTGTTTTCTCCTCTAGCCAGGCAAAGCCCCAGAGTGCCGGTAAACAGGCCGGTATTAGTCTCGACATGGAGCACGGAGCGGAGCTGAGCGGGCTGCTGCCCCTCATGCCTAATTCATGGAGGGGAGTCAGAGAGAGAGAGGCAGAGGAGGTAGAGGCGGTAGCTGCTAACACTGCCAGGCCAGAGCGGACTAGTGGTCTGAGCCGCGCTCCGCTTTCATATTCTAATCAGCCAGCGCAGAGCAGGAAATCTTTGCTCTACAGCCCCACCATGTTAACAGGGCACACCAGAGAGGCAACACTGCCACAAACATAACTCACAGAGAAAGAGAGAGGGAGAGAGAGTGGTAGCGATAGAGAGAGAGAGAGAGAGAGAGAGAGTGGTAGCGATAGAGAGAGAGAGGGATAGAGAGTGGTAGCGATAGAGAGAGAGAGAGAGAGAGAGAGAGAGAGAGAGAGAGAGAGAGAGAGAGAGTGGTAGCGATAGAGAGAGAGAGGGATAGAGAGTGGTAGCGATAGAGAGAGAGAGAGAGAGAGAGAGAGAGAGAGAGAGAGAGAGAGAGAGAATGGTAGCGATATAGAGAGAGAGAGAGAGAGACTGGTAGCGATAGAGAGAGAGAGAGAGAGAGTGGTAGCGATAGAGAGAGAGAGGGATAGAGAGTGGTAGCGATAGAGAGAGAGAGGGATAGAGAGTGGTAGCGATAGAGAGAGAGAGAGAGAGAGAGAGAGAGAGAGAGAGAGAGTGGTAGCGATAGAGAGAGAGAGAGAGAGAGTGAGAGGAAATCAAAAAGTTAAGTAAAAGCGAAGTAGCAAGGCCTTTGATTATGATAAAAGTTTGCTGACGACAGCAATAAAATAAGCAACAGCCCAGCCGTGAAGAGGAAAGGCGAATATGTTTTCTCCTTGTCTCATATACCGGTAGCTACTTTATGAACCCCCCAATACATACGATGCATTACACTAGAGACCATCGTGACCTGTTTAAAATGAGGGGCGACAGCTCAGTTTAGATGCTGAATTAACCTAGAGGTTAATTAGAATCATTCCTGAACACGTTCTGAGACGTGTGTTTGCTTGAATTACTGTGGTCTGAGAGAGAGACTGTACTGAGAGACTGTACTACAGGTGTAGGATCTTCATTTGATCACTTCTTTGTTGCTGAGAACTTTCCTGAAATTCATTAAATGCAGATGAGCTTCATGATTTACATAAATTTAGTGAAAACCCACATTAACAGTATTGCACTTTTCATGTAGCCTACTTTTGTCCCGCTAATAGCCTAACCACCGATCAAGCAACATTGTGGACTAAACATTCAAATCCTATTGCTGCAGGATTATTTTGCTATGACAAAAAAACTTGTCCAATGAAGATCCTACACCTGTATATAGTGTTGATATGATATTAATTTTCATGGTTTCACGAAAGATGTGATGAGGTATCTGGGGAAGATAGAGTTATTATCACATGTACATGGTTTGGTGTTGAGATTGTGTGTGAGCGTCACTGTTTGTCTAATTGGAATTTATAGTCTTGGTATTCGTCATCATTTCCGTTTGTGTCCAATATTTTTCAGATATTTGTTTATTACTAGATGTCTAATTTGCCAAAGGCAAATCTAGGTAAAGGGGTATTTCAAATTTAGTGAAACACGTTATACCACAGGAGTGTCCTCAAGTTGTGTCCATGTCTGCATATAGTTGAAGTCGGAGGTTTACGGACACCTTAGCCAAATACATTTAAACTCATTGTTTTTCACAATTCCTGACATTTAATCCTAGTAAAAAGTCCCTGTTTTACGTCAGTTAGGATCACCACTTTATTTTAAGAATGTGAAATATCAGAATAATAGTAGAGATAATTATTTATTTCAGCTTTTATTTTTTACATCACATTCCCAGTGGGTCAGAAGTTTACATACACTCCATTAGTATTTGGTAGCATTGCCTTTAAATTGTTTCACTTGGATCAAACGTTTCAGGTAGCCTTCCACAAGCTTCCCACAATAAGTTGGGTGAATTTTGGCCCATTCCTCCTGACAGAGCTGGTGTAACTGAGTCAGGTTTGTAGGACCTCCTTGATCTCACACACTTTTTCAGTTCTGCCCACAAATTCTCTATAGGATTGAGGTCAGGGCTTTGTGATGGCCACTCCAATACCTTTGTTGTCCTTAAGCCATTTTGTCACAACTTTGGAAGTATTCTTGGGGTCATTGTCCATTTGGAAGACCCTTATGCGACCAAGATTTAACTTCCTGACTGACATCTTAAGATGTTGCTTCAAAATATCCACATAATTTTCCTTCCCCATGATGCCATCTATTTTGTGTGAAGTGCACTAGTCCCTCCTGCAGCAAAGCACCCCCACAACATGATGCTGATACCCACGTGCTTCACGGTTGGGATGGTGTTCTTTGGCTTGCAAGCATTCCCCTTTTTCCTCCAAACATAACGATGGTCATTATGGCCAAACAGTTCTATTTCTGTTTCATCAGACCAGAGGACGTTTCTACAAAAAGTGCAATCTTTGTCCCCATGTGCAGTTGCAAACCGTAGTCTGGCTTTTTTGGAGCAGTGGCTTCTTCCCTGCTGAGCGGCCTTTCAGGTTATGTCGATATAGGACTAATTTTTCTGTGGATATAGACACATTTGTACCTTTTTCCTCCAGCAGCTTCACAAGGTCCTGTGCTGTTGTTCTGGGATTGATTTGCACTTTTCGCACCAATGTATGTTAATCTCTTGGAGACAGAACGCGTCTCCTTCCTGAGCGGTATGATGGCTGCGTGGTCCCATGGTGTTTATACTTGCGTACTATTGTTTGTACAGATGAACGTGGTACCTTCAGGCATTTGGAAATTGCTCCCAAGGATGAACCAGACTTGTGGAGGTCTACAATTTTCTTCTGAGGTCTTGGCTGATTTCTTTTGATTTCCCCATGATGTCAAGCAAAGAGGCACTGAGTTTGAAGTTAGGCCTTGAAATACATCCACAGGTACACCTCCAATTGACTCAAATGATGTCAATTAGCCTATCAGAAGCTTCTAAAGCCATGACATCATTTTCTGGAATTTTCCAAGCTGTTTAAAGGCACAGTCAACTTAGTGTATGTAAACTTCTGACCCACTGGAATAGTGATACAGTGAATTATAAGTGAAATAATCTGTCGGTAAACAATTGTTGGAAAAATTACTTGTGTCATGCACAAAGTAGATGTCCTAACTGACTTGCCAAAACTATAGTTTGTTAAGAAGACATTTGTGGAGTGGTTGAAAAACAAGTTTTAATGGCTCCAACCTAAGGGCATGTAAACTTACGACTTCAACTGTATATTCCATAAATCCATAAATCATCTGCAATCTTGATTCCCAGAAATTCAGTCAAATGATAGGTTGAAAAGTGAACTCCTTAGCTAGCTGTACACTTATCCGGAGGCTTATAAGAAATCCTGCAATGCCCTCCGACGAACCGTCAAACAGGCAAAGCATCAATACAGGACTAAGACTGAATGCTACTGCACCGGCTCTGATGCTCGTCGGATGTGGCAGGGATTGAACAGGGAAGCCCAGCCACGAGCTGCACAGTGACACGTGCCTACCAGACAAAATTACTTTTATCTGCTTTTCGAGGCAAGCAACACTGAAGCATGCATTAGAGCAAGAGCTGTTCCGGACGACTGTGTGATCACGCTCTCCATAGCCGATGTGAGTAAGACCTTTAAACAGGTCAACATTCACAAGGCCGCAGGACCAGACAGATTACCAGGACGTGTACTCAGAGCATGCGGCAACTGGCAAGTGTCTTCACTGACATTTTCAACCTGTCCTTGACCGAGTCTGTAATACCTACAATCAAATACCCACCATATTACCTCCAGAGAGAATTATCTTTGGTTAGTCACAGCAGTGTATTTTCCCCCTAAAGCCAATACCACGATGGCCCTCAAGGAACTACACTGAAGTTTATGCAAACTGGAAACCAGATATCCTGAGGCCGCATGTATTGTAGCTCGGGATTATAACAAAGCAAATTTGAGGAAAGCGCTAGCGAAGTTCTATCAACACATTGACTGTAGTACTCGCTTAGGAAAAACATTAGATCACTGCTACGTGCCTTTTCAAGACGCCTACAAAGCCCTCCCCCGCTCTCCCTTTGGCAAATCAGATCACGACTCCATTTTGCTCCTCCCTTCCTATAGGAGGAACTCAAACAGGAAGTGTCCATGCTAAGGTCTATTCAACCCTGGTCTGACCAATCGAAATCCATGCTTCAAGATTGCTTTGATCACGCGGACTGGGATATGTTCCGGGTAGCTTCAGATAATAACACTGACATTTACACGGACACGGTGACTGAGTTCATCAGGAAGAGTATAGGGGATGTTGTTCCCATGGTGTCTATTAAAACCTACCCAAACCAGAATCCATGGATAGATGGCAGCATTCACACTAAACTGAAAACCTGAACCAACATTGACGAGACAGCCTACAAGGAGGAGGTGAGGGCCCTGGCGGAGTGGTGCTAGGAAAATAACCTCTCCCTCAAAGTCAACAAAATTAAGGAGCAGATGGTGAACTTCAGGAAACAGCAGAAGGAGTACGGCCCTATCGACATCAATGGGACCCCAGTAGATAAGGTGGAAAAATTCAAGTTTCCGACATACACATCACCGATGATCTGAAATGGTCCACCCACACAGACTGTGTGGTGAAGAAGGCACAACAGCGCCTCTTTAACCTGAGGAGGCTTAAGAAATTTGGCCTGGCCCCTAAGACTCTTATAAACTTTTACAGGTGCACAATTGAGAGCATCTTGTCGGGTTGTATCGCTGCCTGGTACGTAAACTGCACCACCTGCAACCGCAGGACTCTCCAGAGGGTGGTACGGTCTGCCCAACGCATCAACGGGGGCACATTGCCTGCCCTCCAGGATACCTACACCACCCAATGTCACAGGAAGACCAAAAAGATCATCATGGACAACAACCACCCGAGCCACGGCCTGTTCACCCCACTATCATTAAGAAGGCGAGGTCAGTACAGGTGCATCAAAGCTGGGACCGAGAGACTGAAAAACAGCTTCTATCTCAAGGCCATCAGACTGTTAAACAGCCACCACTAACATTGAGTGGCTGCTGCCAACACACTGACTCATCTCCAGCCACTTTAATAATGGGAATTGATGGGAATTGATGTAAAATATATCACTAGCCACTTTAAACAATGCTACTTAATATAATGTTTACATACTCTACATTATTTATCTCATATATATACTGTACTCTATATCATCTACTGCATCTTTATGTAATACATGTATCACTAGCCACTTTAAACTATGCCACTTTGTTTACATACTCATCTCATATGTATATACTGTACTCGATACCATCTACTGCATCTTGCCTATGCCGCTCTGTACCATCACTCATTCATATATCTTTATGTACATATTCTTTATCCCTTTACACTTGTGTGTATAAGGTAGTAGTTTTGGAATTGTTAGCTAGATTACTCGTTGGTTATTACTGCATTGTCGGAACTAGAAGCACAAGCATTTCGCTACACTCGCATTAACATCTGCTAACCATGTGTATGTGACAAATCAAATTTGATTTGATTTGATTTGATTTGACTCGGTACCGGTACCCCCTGTATAAAGCCTCATTATTGTTATTTCATTACTTTTTTTACTTTAGTTTATTTAGTTAATAAATCTTTTTCAAATATTTTCTCACTACAATTTTATTTTATGTTTTGTTCTCTATCCTTGAATTCAGATATTAATTTCATGTCATCTAATTAGCATTGGTAATTAGCTGCTAAATCACAAATTCAAATTTGATTCCTGATTTTGGCCGTATTATTACTACGAGACCTGACCATATTCCCTCAAGATTGGCCCCAATTACCACAAGAACTTGCGGGATCACATTCAAAGCAGAAACCTAATTTGAATCTGTAGTTTCTTAAATTAACAATGCTAAATAGATTAAACTAAATGGGTATATTTATTCAAGGATGTAGAACGAGACATGTACAGCTAGCTTTCCTATTCCTTCTGGGAATCAAGACTGCAGAGGTTTTTGTAGATTTTTAGGCCACTACTAAGGTATAAAAAACATTTGACAAAATAACATTCCTTTCTTTGGTTTGCGTTGAAAACAATTTAGAGAGGATTTGAGGACATTGATCTTATGAATTAGTAAAAGATGGACCTGGATTGTACACCCCTCATCTATTATAATCCAAACATCACAGTTCTATCAACACTCTGTCCTGTCATGCATAGAGTTTAGCCTCAGCCTTTAGTCAAGCACTGCAACACCATTAGAACTAATGTGAGCTATTCAAATTAAAACCCTTAGAAAGAGAGAGATGGAATCAAAAAAGCTATATTCCAGAGATCATGCCAAAAAGCAGCATTTTAAAAATCAATACCAAAGATTTCAGTAAAACTCTCATGTATCATTGAAAAGTAGCCGTGATTTTATTACCTTTTTACTGTAAGGAAGAACTTTGATACAGGTTCACTTTTGATTTTGTGATGAGTGGTCATTATTATGGCTGATACAATTTCTTAGACTTCTGAATCCATAACAAAGGAATCAGACGCTGTTTCAGCACTCTGCCGAGTTAAGGAGGAAAACAGAGACATATCAAAGTTTGAATCGGCCATTATGACTACTGTCTACCATGACTACGGCTAATTTAAGGAGCATGTAAGGGTTTTTGGAACAATGGGTCATAATATTCTTTTTAATATCCTTCCCATACTCTCTTTACTGTGTGTTGATTCTGGGAACAACCAAAATGATCCATCTCCTCCCACATGTCAGAGTAATGGAGACAGACAGTAATGGTGGCAGTAAACTTCTGGCTGACTCTTTCGAGAGGAGAGGGAAAGAGTGGTGGGAGAGAGGGGAAGAGTGGTGGGAGAGAGGGGAAGAGTGGCGAGAGAGATGAAGAGAGTGGTGGGAGAGAGGGGAAGAGTGGAGAGAGAGAGGAAGAGAGTGGTGGGAGAGAGGGGAAGCGTGGTGAGAGAGGAAGAAAGTGGTGGATGAGAGGGAAGAGTGGAGAGAGAGAGGAAGAGAGTGGTGGGAGAGAGGGGAAGAGTGGAGAGAGAGAGGAAGAGAGTGATGGGAGAGAGGGGAAGAGTGGAGAGAGAGAGGAAGAGAGTGGTGGGAGAGAGGGGAAGAGTGGAGAGAGAGGAAGAGAGTGGTGGGAGAGAGGGGAAGAGTGGAGAGAGAGGAAGAAAGTGGTGGGAGAGAGGGGAAGAGTGGTGGGAGAGAGGGGAAGAGTGGTGGGAGAGAGGGGAAGAGTGGAGAGAGAGAGGAAGAGAGTGGTGGGAGAGAGGGGAAGAGTGGAGAGAGAGAGGAAGAGAGTGGTGGGAGAGAGGGGAAGAGTGGAGAGAGAGAGGAAGAGAGTAGTGGGAGAGAGGGGAAGAGTGGTGGGAGAGAGGGGAAGAGTGGAGAGAGAGAGGAAGAGAGTGGTGGGAGAAAGGGGAAGAGTGGAGAGAGAGAGGAAGAGAGTGGTGGGAGAGAGGAGAAGAGTGGACAGAGAGAGGAAGAGAGTGGTGGGAGAGAGTGGAAGAGTGGAGAGAGAGAGAGGAAGAAAGTGGTGGGAGAGAGGGGAAGAGTGGTAGGAGAGAGAGGAAGAGAGTGATGGGAGAGAGGAAGAGAGTGATGGGAGAGAGGAAGAGAGTGGTGGGAGAGAGGGGAAGAGTGGAGAGAGAGAGGAAGAGAGTGGTGGGAGAGAGGGGAAGAGTGGAGAGAGAGGGGAAGAGAGTGGTGGGAGAGAGGAAGAGAGTGGTGGGAGAGAGGGGAAGAGTGGTGGGAGAGAGTGGAAGAGTGGTGGGAGAGAGGGGAAGAGTGGTGGGAGAGAGGGGAAGAGTGGTGGGAGAGAGAGGAAGAGAGTGATGGGAGAGAGGAAGAGAGTGGTGGGAGAGAGGAAGAGAGGTGGGAGAGAGGGGAAGAGTGGTGGGAGAGAGGGGAAGAGTGGTGGGAGAGAGGGGAAGAGTGGTGGGAGAGATGGGAAGAGTGGAGAGAGAGGGGAAGAGAGTGGTGGGAGAGAGGGGAAGAGTGGAGAGAGAGAGGAAGAGAGTGGTGGGAGAGAGGGGAAGAGTGGAGAGAGAGGAAGAGAGTGGTGGGAGAGAGGGGAAGAGTGGAGAGAGAGGAAGAAGGTGGTGGGAGAGAGGGGAAGAGTGGTGGGAGAGAGGGGAAGAGTGGTGGGAGAGAGGGGAAGAGTGGCGAGAGAGAGGAAGAGAGTGGTGGGAGAGAGGGGAAGAGTGGAGAGAGAGAGGAAGAGAGTGGTGGGAGAGAGGGGAAGAGTGGAGAGAGAGAGGAAGAGAGTAGTGGGAGAGAGGGGAAGAGTGGTGGGAGAGAGGGGAAGAGTGGTGGGAGAGAGGGGAAGAGTGGAGAGAGAGAGGAAGAGAGTGGTGGGAGAGAGGGGAAGAGTGGAGAGAGAGAGGAAGAGAGTGGTGGGAGAGAGGAGAAGAGTGGAGAGAGAGAGGAAGAGAGTGGTGGGAGAGAGTGGAAGAGTGGAGAGAGAGAGAGGAAGAGAGTGGTGGGAGAGAGGGGAAGAGTGGAGAGAGAGGGGAAGAGAGTGGTGGGAGAGAGGAAGAGAGTGGTGGGAGAGAGGGGAAGAGTGGTGGGAGAGAGTGGAAGACTGGTGGGAGAGAGGGGAAGAGTGGTGGGAGAGAGAGGAAGAGAGTGATGGGAGAGAGGAAGAGAGTGGTGGGAGAGAGGAAGAGAGGTGGGAGAGAGGGGAAGAGTGGTGGGAGAGAGGGGAAGAGTGGTGGGAGAGAGGGGAAGAGTGGTGGGAGAGAGGGGAAGAGTGGTGGGAGAGAGGGGAAGAGTGGTGGGAGAGATGGGAAGAGTGGAGAGAGAGGGGAAGAGAGTGGTGGGAGAGAGGGGAAGAGTGGAGAGAGAGAGGAAGAGAGTGGTGGGGGAGAGGGGAAGAGTGGAGAGAGAGGAAGAAAGTGGTGGGAGAGAGGGGAAGAGTGGTGGGAGAGAGGGGAAGAGTGGTGGGAGAGAGGGGAAGAGTGGAGAGAGAGAGGAAGAGAGTGGTGGGAGAGAGGGGAAGAGTGGAGAGAGAGAGGAAGAGAGTGGTGGGAGAGAGGGGAAGAGTGGAGAGAGAGAGGAAGAGAGTGGTGGGAGAGAGGGGAAGAGTGGAGAGAGAGGAAGAGAGTGGTGGGAGAGAGGGGAAGAGTGGAGAGAGAGGAAGAAAGTGGTGGGAGAGAGGGGAAGAGTGGAGAGAGAGAGGAAGAGAGTGGTGGGAGAGAGGGGAAGAGTGGAGGTGGAGAGAGAGAGGAAGAGAGTAGTGGGAGAGAGGGGAATAGTGATGGGAGAGAGGGGAAGAGTGGTGGGAGAGAGGGGAAGAGTGGAGAGAGAGAGGAAGAGAGTGGTGGGAGAGAGGGGAAGAGTGGAGAGAGAGAGGAAGAGAGTGGTGGGAGAGAGGAGAAGAGTGGAGAGAGAGAGGAAGAGAGTGGTGGGAGAGAGTGGAAGAGTGGAGAGAGAGAGAGGAAGAAAGTGGTGGGAGAGAGGGGAAGAGTGGTGGGAGAGAGAGGAAGAGAGTGATGGGAGAGAGGAAGAGAGTGGTGGGAGAGAGGAGAAGAGTGGAGAGAGAGAGGAAGACAGATGTGGGAGAGAGAGGAATATTATAGAGAGAGAGGGGAAGTGGTGGGAGAGAGGGTAAGAGTAGAGAGAGAGAGGAAGACAGATGTGGGAGAGGGAAAGAGTGGAGAGAGAGAGGAGAAGAGTGGTGGGAGAGAGGGGAAGAGTGGAGAGATTGTGGGGATATGATTCACAGTGAGTACTACAACAGGACAAGGGAGTGTTATTGATGGAGCTGTGTCGTCCCTCAGGCCTCCAGTTCAAACTGAAGAAGTGTTAACTGGAATGGCATTCAGTGTAATACAAACACAGGCCTCAAGCACGTGCATGCAAACACACTCGCACTCAAACATGCACGTGCACACCCATGCACACACACACACAGAAAATGTAATACACACAGACATAATTTCCATATTTACTGCTGGGTGAGGAAGGAGAAAGGATAGGAATAAAACTCATAAATAAATGACAATGCACAGCTTGCCCTGAAAATAGAAGTCTAATTTTGTGTTTGCATTATATTCAGCTGGTAAAATGTAATCTCCCTTTTAATACCCTCCATTGTATAAACAGGAGAGAGGTTGCTGAAAAATAACATTAAGAATGCAACCTTATGAAAATCGATTTGGGAATGAAAAATATTATCTCTGCTTGGTTGCTTATTAATGGAACATCAGGCATATCAACACTATCTACAGAAAAATCTAAAGAAAATGTTGTTGTTTTTTCTAGTTTTTTTGAATGGAGAAAGGCTGCAGGACGGGGTGGAGCAACATGTAAAGTTATTGAAGATAAATGCCAAAAAGTGTTGATGTTTGCAGCATTGTTTTGAATAAGATTAGAATCAAAACGTATCTGAATAGAAAGTGGTTACCACCACTACATATGTATACTGTATACTGTGGGTAATGCAACTGCATTTCCTTCCACTGTAACCTCCTGTTGTTGTAAAGTAAATGAACCACCCAAAGCAGCACCAAACACACATTCTTTATGGCTGCATATAAGTGACATAGATTGACTGCCATAGGATGGGTCATACTGGTGAGAAACACAGGGAATACTAATGTGCTTCTCGAAAACATATCATCAAAAATACATAGTTGACAGCAGAAACTTGTTTTTTTCTTCTTCAGGTAAATTCATTAAAATGCTTTTACTAACTAAACAATTACTGTGGTTTTAACTGTACCAAATAAGCAATCATGTCCTTTCTAAAGCACTGAAGCGGTGAGAATAGATTGTTACACAGAAGATTTACTGTACAGTACGTATTGTGAGACCAGAGGTATTGAGTAAAGATGACTAATGCGATTTGTTTTGTTGGGAGGGAACTGATAAATTGTACCTCTGTGGACCATTGGGCTGTTGGGCTGTGTGGCTGGATCCAAGCCGCCCGCTGTATTATATCATACTGTAAATGGCTGAGCCACAGAAGGCAAACGATTCTGCCGGCAGACTAGACTAATCACTTGGGTTGGTAAGCCAATCCTCCACGGACACGCACCGCAAGTATGAAAGTGTGTCTGTAGCTTTGATTATTTATTCATTTTGTTTGATTCAGGGGGCAATGTTCCTCTGTTGGATTACCGAGTCGACTCCCGATCTGGTGAGAACACTGGCACCCTGCCCTCTGTTTAAGATATCAAAGATTTGCGGCGTCTCGTTGCCTGGCGTTGGCTCGCCTTTGGGGAGTTTCACTAAACATGAAATGGATCAAGCCACAGCAATGTTGAGAGAGAGGGAGGGAGGGAGGGAGACGGAAAGAAAGAGCGTGGGGACGGAGGGAGAGAGAGAAAAATGAAAAGACGTAATGGGTTCTTCTGTTTCAGAGGAAGAAGTGCTGTCGCTGCCTCCAGAAGCTACAGTTGCATCTTCCCTCTGCTCTGAGAGCCTGGTGGTCTCAGGAGAACCACCAGGCTAGAAGCTATCACCGGAGAGGATGGTGTCTGTGTGTTTCTGTAATCTGTGTATATTAGTTACGGCAGATTAATACATGTCCTCGCTTTAGTTTCGTTTCACCATTATGATGTGAAACATAAACAGACACCACAGTACAAAATTGTGTCTGATGAATAAACCAACAACCAGGGTCTTTTCCATTCCAGGAACCAACTCAGGCTGATGTCATTGTAAAATGACAGGAACAGATTGCATACCGCTTGTACTTGTGTAATGCTTAATGAGGAGGCCTAATGGCTGACGGTATTCCCACAATCAGGATATAAGACAACTTGAGGAAAACCAAGAGGCTAGGAACTCTTTTCCGTACAATCCTTACCTCAAACATCTCACATCTTTTGTTACAAACCAATGATACACAGCCCCATGGACGAACAACACCTCTCCTACTTTAACCTGAGCAAACACAGCATCCATCATGGCCGCCGTCCGTCTGACCCAATGTGAAGGTGTTCTTATCTCCGAGCTCATCTGATCAAAACAACCAGATCTGTATCCTCCATCCTCCAAACGGAACCAATCCACAATCACCTCTGCATAATGGCTTGGGATAATCACAGGAGACCCTGGGGCTAATACCACACTGGGTTTCTGATTTCTCCCCTAAATCGCCATAAAGCATCCTCAAGCATCCTCCTGACTTCAGATAGATTACCTGTCTGTGCATTAAGCATAACTTAGACCACGTCTGAGACCACAGAAGACGCCAGCACACTGGCTGCTTAAGAGGGAGACGCTACATCTAGCTCCATCCTTGGCCTCTTCAAAACCACAGGGCTATTACGGCTGCCTGTTAAAAGCTTTGAGGGAGCGAGACGTCCACTCCACACAGTCAAAGTCAGAGGGGAAACAGAGGGGAAAGCGAAGCGCCCCGTGCCAAGGTGACTGAACCCATTTGTCTCTCTGTCTCCATCCTGCATTCCACTTCTGATGCAACCAGTCCGAGGTCTCTAGAGCTGTTTTACAACAACTTCATTAACTGCTATGAGATGAAGAACTTTGTACTTTGTTCTCAGCATTGTGGGAGTAGAAGGTGGAGGGTAAACAGCACTGTCTTGGTGTAGTACCTGAGAGTCCAAGGTCACATTACACCTGGGACTTTGCTCTCAAAGTTAAAACCCGTCATCTTGATGTCTGCAACTATAATAGAGATAGGAGTATAGCATCACAATTGCAATGTATTGACTCCAATGTGAAGCCAAGAAAGAGGATCAAACCTTTGGGAAAGAAATGCTAAGTGACCAGTTGGTATGCCCTGCATTGGCTAATGTCCCCTGACTGTGTTTGAGAGAGTGTAGGCTACATGAAAGAAGAAGAGTCAGTAGGGAAGATTGGACATTAAGAGAGGAGGGGTACAAATCTAATAAACAGGAGCCACCCCCGGATCAATGGCCTCGATTGGAAGGTGATGGATTTCAAATTATAACCAGCCTGCTCATTATTGGCTGAGTAAGCGTCCACTCGCTACTTCCCCCTCTTTCCTGTTCCTATAGAGGGGGGATCAATGGTGAAGGATGCCTTTTACCCGATGCATGCACACACACACACACACACACACGTAAACAAACACACACCATGTTCATAACACTCTCAGAACCCATAAAACGAGAACGGATCAGTGGCGTGTGTGTATCTGTGTGTACAGTATGTTTGTGTGTGGTAGGTGGCGGGGGGAGGGCGGGGAGGGGAGCGAATGGCAATGTTCCCCCGCTTACATGAACAATGGCTCAATTAGAGGACCCTGTTGATGTTATGCGATTGCTTTTCTTATGCTAATCTGTACACTAAATGATCCTCAGTAAGGGGCCAGCGCTCTCTCGGGTTACCTCGCCATTTCATTATGTAGTCACGTGTAAGCAGCCCAACGCATCGACCGCCAACATATATCATGTTCATGGGGAGGGATAAAAGTGCCCCGCTGATACGTAAGTGATTTCGGGGATCGTTTTCCTCTCTATTGGTAAAACCTCCCATTATCAATCAAAGATCTCTCCCCATTGACGGCGGCCATGTTGGATTGCTGAGGTGTGTGTGATTTGGAGGAATGTGTTGTGCTGTGGTGAGAGGAGGTCTGAATGTGGAGAAGCTACAGAGAGAGGCTAGTTTTCTGTGTGGAAAATGTTCACATATGTCTTGATTCCACATGTGGGTCAACAGGAAGGTCAAAGGAAAACCTGATCAGAATCCATAAGGAACAGTAATTAGAATCAAGGAGTTGGAGATAGCACCACACCACTCTGCATTACACCAAACTGACTTTAAGATTATATGCACATAACTTGATGCAAATAAACAGCCAAGGGGACTTTAATCGTGTTATTCAATCTGAAAACAGGAGCTGTGAGCTCTGAGTAATGATACACACACTGTCAGTCCCCACTGTTTTACTGTGGGAGTTGACGTTAACAGGTACTCACATATCCTCCTCAGCCAAATTTGAACCCCACTTTGCAGATTGAGTCAAATTCCATTCCGAGGGAAAACACTTTCCCTGATGTGATGTGGAAAAACTCACAGAGAGAGAAGTCAATGAGCACAGAAACACGTATGCTTTAATGTCACATAGCAACTCCTATTATCACATGTAATCTCATGTGAAAGTTGGCCTGGACTATCCACACAAATGATATAGCATGTAGTGTCTGTATTGTCTGTATGTCTGCGAGGGGGTGGTAGTGGTGACGGAGTGTGTGTGTGTTTGTGTGTGTGTGTGTGTGTGTGTGTGTGTGTGTGTGTGTGTGTGTGTGTGTGTGTGTGTGTGTGTGTGTGTGTGTGTGTGTGTGTGTGTGTGTGTGTGTGTTTATGGTTGCAGGCGTTTTATCTGAATGCAGAGTTCCCATTATAAAATAAGAGGCTGGGTGGAACAGGACCTTGATGTAAGTGGGGACCGCTCGCAGTAAATAAAGCACTCATCTCTTAGACTCTCAGGAAATGGCCCAAGTACTTCTCCACTCCTCTTTCTCTCTTTAGCTCTCTTTCCAGTTCCCTTTACCCTCCGTTTCATCCGTTCCCTGCTCTCTCTTTCTCTCTCATCCCATCTCAGCTTTCTCTTTCCCTCGTGCACCCTTTCCCCTCTCTATCTCCACCCCCCCCCCCCCCCCCCTCTCTCTCCACTTATCCGGGGGATACCACTGCCTATCTGTCATTACTGTAATCAACACAATGGAGTTTCTGTCCTCAGCCACAATGACTCTCCCCAGTCATCGCCCATCGCCCCCGGGGGTACAGAGTGGGAGACGAGAGAGAGGCTGGACCTGCCAATCACTGAATCTGAAGTTTCTCTTTCAACACAGTGGTTGAATAATGGCCCCAGGCTACAAAGCTCTTACCAGTGGTTACTCCCCTGACCACTCTCGTTTATGGCCACACAGAAGAGACCACCTGTAATTACCTGTTAGCTGGAGTAACTGACCTCAGGGCACAGAGTGACAATGTACTAAACTGTGTGAAAGCTGCATTGGATGAGTTTGACTACACAGAATACAACTTGGTACGGTGGACAGGCATGGAGTTTAATGAAACTACTCAAACAGTATAAAACAAAACAGTATCACATAAGTATTAGTAAGATAAGCTCTGCACTTCACAGCTCTGTATGGGTTTTGACTGACAGCCGTTCTGAACTTGAGCAACACTCATGACAAGAAGATGCCCCCATCCCTCCCGCTAATTGGGCAACTTTAGAAAATGTTTTGTTGTCTGAGTAAGGGAAATACTGTAAATCAAGAGGACTCAATGTGTTCTGAAAGATGAGATGTTGAAGATTATAATAAATAGCGTTTTGGTGTCACACAAACAAGCCAAAATCTGCACCCTACACTTCCAAATCATAAAACTCATGTCACATACAGTGTCATTGTTAATGATCACTATGTTTTAATGAACAGTTACAAGATGACATGTCGTCATACACTGGGCTGTTTATTGTTTATTGTGAAGAAAATTTGCTGCAGGACACACAACTGAACGCACTCATGACCATCTGTTTTTCTGAATTGCCTTGTGAAAGCCTAACACTGTAAGATCGTATTTCATAATTTAGCTAGTCATTTTTGCAATCTAACAACTTACAAATGATGCCCACCTGACCCAGATTGTGATTTACACTACCGTTCAAAAGTTTGGGGGCACTAAGAAATGTCCTTGTATTTTAAAGAAAAGCACACTTTGTTGTCCATTAAAATAACACCAAATTGATCAGAAATACAGTGTAGTCATTGTTAATGTTGTAAATTACTATTGTAGCTGGAATATCTACATGGAATATCTACAGAGGCGTACAGAGGCCCATTATCAGCAACCATCACTCCTGTGTTCCAATGGCATGTTGTGCTAGCTAATCCAAGTTTATCATTTTAAAAGGCTAATTGATCATTAGAAAACCCTTTTGAAATTATGTTAGCACAACTGAAAACTGTTGTTTTCCTGATTAAAGAAGCAATAAAACGGGCCTTCTTTAGACTAGTTGAGTATCTGGAGCATCAGCATTTGTGGGTTCAATTACAGGCTCAAATGACCAGAAACAAAGACCTTTCTTCCGAAACTCGTCAGTCTATTCTTGTTTTGAGAAATTAAGGCTTTTCCATGTGAGAAATTACCAAGAAACTGAAGATGTCATACAATGCTGTGTACTACTCCGTTCACAGAACAGCACAAACTGGTTCTACCCAGAATAGACAGAGGAGTGGGAGGCTCCGGTGCACAACTGAGCAAGAGAACAAGTACATTAGAGTGTCTAGTTTGAGAAACAGACGCCTCACAAATCCTCAACTGGCAGCTTCATTAAATAGTACCCGCAAAACACCAGTCAAAATGTCAACAGTAACGAGGCGACTCCGGGATGCTGCTAGGAGACATAAAAGTGCATTGAAATTGCTTAAGAACAGTGCACACTTTGGAGAGGTGTGTGGCCACTTAGAGACACCATTTAGTCCTCTCACTCAAACCCTTGTAAATGTTTTGTCTTATGTTGCACCTGCCCCACATTTTCCAGGAATAGTCTTATTATGTTAATGAATGTATACAGAGTATTTTCAGATTTCATTATGAGCAAATGGGGCGAAAAGTACAGTAAATGTAAAACGCACATAAAATCAACAGTATAATGTTTGGATTCAGTCTTGTGTTAAGAGTACTGTTGTTTACTCACATTTGGTCTAATAATCTTCCCATTATCTCCAAAATGTCCCCTTTCAATTGATACAATGGTTATGCATTTTCATATTTCTTCTGTATGAAACATTTCAATCAATTTAGCTCTATCCATATAGACCAATTCCAACAAGTGTAAAGGGTTAAGAAAATAACACTAACCATATGACTGCATAAGAGAGAATAAACGTTGGAGAAAAAATGAATTCATACTGCTTGGAGGGGATTTTGCTCAGAATTGATCCACACTAAGGTGTGAGGTCTCTCTTTCCTCTCTCTACCAGTTTTGACAAATGTTAATGCTTATTTTCCTAATAGTGTTCTGCTTGCTGCAAAACCTTCCCCATTACCTCCTGCAAAATGGCCGACGCAGAGCAAGGGATTAACTAAGCACACATTTAGGGCTGCAGAAAAATGGACACCTCCACAGATTTATTGGCATTTATTAGAGTTGTTCTTGTTTAAAGCATAAAACCTCCCACTAAATGCATAATTGAATGGGCTGTTTCTCTGGCTCGCGCAAACCATTAGCGAGGAAATTTATGTATTTAATACATTAGAATAGAAAATGAATTTAAAAAGAAAAAGCCATGAGGGAACACATTATCTTTCCTGTCGGCAGTTTTCGAGTTCAATTTTTGGCAGGCTCGTCAGTAAATGAAATAATTATTTCAATTATTGTACAGCATTAAATGATAGTTTGTGGAGAAAGTGGTGACAGGTCTGCAGAGCTATAACACTTCCCCTGCCTCTGACTCCTCTGTCAGTTTTAATGAAGAAACCTCTCCACATTACAGTGAGAAAGAGAGAGAAGAGGAGAGAGAGAAAAAAGAGAGAGACTGGGGGAATTCTTAGTCCACAGTTTATTGTAATTTCCTATTCACGTGACATGCTTAATGGTATTGTAGCAGACTTATGGATAGCGCCCTCCCTATGCTATAGAAGGTGTTAGGGAATTCTCACTGCCTGCGAATAACTTATTTTTCACCTCGCTCCCACCATATGTCTTGGCTTTCTGAAGGTAAATTCTGTTGGACTTGAATAACGATGTTCAATGCTAAATTTAGTAAATAACGGTTAGAGATAAAATATATTCCAAGCCTTGCTGTACAATTCTATTTGACATAGACCTCAAAGATGCATTATTTGCGGTGATGTTGTACATTGGACAGTGTGGCTGATGGATTCAAAGCACTTCACATAGATTTTTCCAATCCTCCCACTCTCGCCTTCTGTGTCGTGTGTGGAAAAATACCACCAGTCGCTAAAACCCTATCAAGGAGCCTCCTAATGTTTGCATTAGCCCCCCTGCTAGGTGCCCTGTCCTCCTGCACACAGCATAATGCACTCTATAAATAGCCAATGAGGGGTGGGCCTCTTTAAGCCAATGGATCCCGTCCACGGCGCCCATTTAACTCCATCCCATCCATACAGATACCAGACCTCTGATCCCTGCAGCATTTAACCAAATTAAAACCAACCTTCATTAGCCAGACAACACCTAGCTGATAGAAGCATGAAAACCAGACCTGGCCCAAGGACACGGCAGTGTAAAAGGACTAGCATGAGCTTAAAAAAGAAGCGGCACCAGTAAGGCCTATCCTTCATTTGTATTTCGCTAATGTGCCATCCCCTCTCACTGTACGTGGCCCACTGCTCCCAACACACAGTGAGCAATTACTAACACTCAACCTCCATACTGCACTTCATCAACGTGGGAACACCAGGGGAATACATTCCTGAGCAATACAGCAGGAATAATTCATCTATTGGTCAACCAACACAACTAATGGGCAAAGCGGTGTTTGGCGCCAGCAGTCACATGACATTTTGCCAAGGTTACGCTGTCTGAGTGAAATACCAAGTGGGGGGGCAGAGATATCCAGGATGCAATGCAGCAGTGCCGTCTCTTCAGAGTTTCAAAATGCAGTATTGGGAGATGGATCGCAAGGCAAAGTGAAACATACAGTGGTGTATTAACGAAATGTATTGGTCATCTCCCTCACTGAACATGGTCGAAAATATGTTTCAGATTCACACCTATCTACAGTGTCTGAAAAATGTTTGTTTATGTAATCATGAACAAACAATCCCATTTTACCTGGTTTGCGATATAATGTATATTAGTGATGGGGGAAAAAATCATTACAGTTACATATCGGGAAATGATTTTTTATTATGTAACGTATCATATCATTTTGACAATATACTGTAGACGTATTATTTTTGCGCTAGTTGGCTGTACTAGCACCAAAACTTTCCTCCATAGCTTGTCCTCCGTGTTCTTTTTGAAATAGGAAGCTAATTGGTTTTGAGCACTTTATTTCCATGACCAATCAAAACTTGTTTTCTCATGGCTCTCTCTCTTGTCTCATTGCAGCAGACATATGGTGAGTAATATGTTTGGAACATTGAATTAAAATGAAATCACAATATCGAATTACAATACATATACAGTAGAATCGTCATAATCGCAATACATATTGTATCGGTACCTAAGTATTGTGATAATACCGTATTGAGAAGTCCCTGGGAATTCCCAGCCCTACTGTATATCGTGGCAACTGTTTCATTCTTTAGGCCGATTTGTTTCAGGATGCAGTCAATCGCTTCCAATGGTGAAACAATGGAGCGTTGCGATCCATGAATTGGATGCATGTTCCCTGGTTCAGAGCAGCCTGTTCATCACTCTGTACAGTAGCCCATTTGTCTCCATTGTCACCTTTGACCTGGAGGCAAATGGTGATAAAAGCACCCTTCATTGCATTGGACAATAAAAACGATAGGGAGCTTCTCGAGTCAAACGGCACAGTAAACAAACATAAATAAAAGAGAGTGGGAATCAATGGAAGAGACTCTGTAAAAACAGGCCCAGCACTGAGCACATACCAGACCTAGAGCAGCACTGAGCACATACCAGACCTAGAGCAGCACTGAGCACATACCAGACCTAGAGCAACACTGAGAGCACGTACCAGACCTAGAGCAGCACTGAGCACATACCAGACCTAGAGCAGCACTGAGCACATACCAGACCTAGAGCAGCACTGAGCACATACCAGACCTAGAGCAACACTGAGCACATACCAGACCTAGAGCAACACTGAGCATGTACCAGACCTAGAGCAGCACTGAGCACGTACCAGACCTAGAGCAGCACTGGAAGAGTTAAAATATAAACTATGGTTCATCTAGGAAAACAAATGATACAGATCATAATCAAAATACAATCACAGTGTATCAAGGTAATAACATTGCTATATTAAGATGCATATTATTTAACAATGCCGAAGATGTAGTTCTGAAACCATATCTGTCTAACAATACTACATCTAACCCAGTTCTTTATCTGTGCTCTCTGTCTGGGCTCTCTTTTACTCTGCTGTGAACTGCATATTCAAGGAATGAGGAAAGATAAGGTTTATTTTTGCTTCCTTGTTGCGCTTCATAAAATGTTTACATTATTCTGACATTACTTTTTAACAGATGAGAATCCATATGTTTATAGCTTTCTCTCTCTCTCTCTCTCTCTCTCTCTCTCTCTCTCTCTCTCTCTCTCTCTCTCTCTCTCTCTCTCTCTCTCTCTCTCTCTCTATATATATATATATATATATATATATATATATATATATATATATATATATATATATATATATACTGTATATATTAATAAAATCCATATGCATGTTTATTTTTTTCATGGGTCCTGTGATTCATAGTGACTGAAATCTAGTATTGGTGATTATATTAAGAGATTATACAATAGGGGTGAGATATAAATCTGGGTTGTTTTCCTGGTAAACTACAACTGGGGGCGTGGCAATCTTTACGTGGGTACTGTCGCGCCAAAATCCTACATTGAGAACTGTTTTCAATCTATAGATATTCTCCAGTTCAACAACCGGCAGCATCAGTAGAAAGCTCACTTCATTTCGACCAACATCAACGTGTATTGGGATGGCCGACTCCAGACTAAATGCCAAATGTGACTGTAATGGCCTTATCGTGGTTGAAGTAGCTGAGGTCAATATGTTGTGCACCATTGAGAGGGGCACTAGATATGAGGGGATTCTATTTATGGCCAAGTGGTCCACAGAAGAGCTAACTTCACGGAGAAAATCCTCCAGTAACAATCGAACCAATTGGACATGGGCATAGTCATGGTTCATGACCTCTGCTAGCTTTCCTACAGACAGGATAGTTTTGTTCAGGAGAGTAGCGTGTGTGTTGACCACCAGAATAGTGTCCTAAAGAGACTTTCCCACATGTTGCAACCTGAGGGCCTGTGCCTTCATCTGCTGCTGGATAATTGGCATCTCTTCAGTAATCTCCCTAACATTCCTCTTGACTGTGGCTAGACAGACTGTGTTGACGGCAGTGGTACCTAGGGCAAATAGTGACCCTACGGCTGCCCCTATCGATAGTAGCGCCCCAACGAATCGTTTCTTTCGCCTGGGCCTGGCTAGTTCTGACTGGGTTACTGTGAACTTAGCTGAGCCTAGCTGAGCGTGCTTAATTGCCTGGCTGGTCCAGTCAGCCCCGGCCCAACTCAAATGCGCTGCAGGTGGAATGTGTTGGCGGTACACATTCTCTGCATCTAGGTGGACATACACCCTCTGCGTGTGTACTCTGCAGTTAGTTATGAGGAGTCCTGGGTCGTAGAGGAGAACGATTCCCGTTGGGGGTCCGTTCGTGATTACGTCTGCTGGGTTGGTTCTGACCAGGGCGCAGAGTGCCAGGTTCAGCCAAAGGAACTCCATCCTACAGAAACGTATAATCAGAGATTGTTGGATTATTTAAGTTATTTATTTTTGTAAACAAAAATGTATTGACAACTATTTTTCTGGTTTTCTTATTTTGAAACAGTACAGTGCAGGACGATATCAATAGTGTCAACAGATGTATATCTGGTAGCTGGGAAGAGAATAAAAGATGTTAGGTGCAACATACTGATCTCCTGGAAGGGATCAGCTGAGGGTACTTAAGAATTGTCTTAGTACCTCTGACTTTGCTAGATTTTATCTTTTCGGTGCTGGCTAGCACCCCTTCTATTTCCATGTGGGGAGTGTACAACTTGATTTGGTTCCGGTGGACTCACTTTAATGTGGCGTTTTGTCGACCTTTGCTGATTCTGATCTGGTAAGCTACAGGTGATAGCTTCACCACAATCTCGTGTGGCCCCGTCCAGTGGGGCAGAAACTTTGTTGCGACGCGCACAGGTTTGGTGTATATGTAGTACCACACCTTATCCCCGACACCTGGTGTGAGGCCTTTTTGTCGTAATAGGTCTTGTCACCTTCTGCACTTCTTTCCAACTGTCCAACTGTTAGCAACACATTATGTTTGTGCGAAGACGTTTTCTGTGGTGCTACATGGCTACGTGTTACCGCAGAAACCATAGCTTCCTCAGTGATTTTTTCATCTCGAGCATCAAACACCCAAGGGGTGCCGTGAATTACACCGGATTCGAAAATTCGTGTTTCACCGCCGTTTGCAGGGTGATCAGCATGCCAGCCACTTCTGCAAACTGACTGGTCTTGTTGCCAAGCTGAAATTGAAGTGGTTTGCACGGAATGTCGTTGTGCCATACCAATCCCACCCCAGCTTGCAAGTGGTCTAGATGGCGGTAAGAACAGCCATCTACAAATGCCATCGGCATTTCAAGACATACATTCTCTTCGAAGTAGTGATGGTTCAAAGGCAACGGCGGAGCGATGTCACGCGGGGGTGGTGCGGAGTCGGTTTCATCATCACCACAGCGTTGACACACCACCAAAGCAATGCCCAAAGGCAGGTTTTTCAATTTGGCGTAGTTGATTACTACATCATGGCTCTGCAGCGTCATAAGCCAAGCCGCTCTCCTGCTGTTGTGTACAGCACCCTCACGGATTCGTTGGCTTTTCAAAAAAGTCACAGGCTGGTGACATGTTTCTCTGATCACCTTTTGTCCGCCGACATAACTGGTGAAGTGTTTGATTGCCCAGACTGTCGACAGCAGCACTTTTTCGCAGTCTGAGTATTTGTGCTCAGCAGGGTTGAGTGTTTTGCTCGCGTAAGCAACCAAACATTTATCTTGGTCGTATTTTTGGTACAACCCAGCGCTAAGGCAGTGCTCTGAGAAACCGACTTCCAAAAATAATGTCTTGTCTTTGTTAGGGTATACCAGGCAGGGTGCCTCACAAAGCAGGTTTTTCAAGGAAGACCCAGCTTCGTTGTGAGTGACATCCCAAACGAATGGGGTGTCTTTCTGAAGAAGACGGGTCAACGGTTTTGACAAGTCGGCGTAGTTTTCGATGAATTGACGGGAGTAATTACATACTCCCAAGAAGCTGCGCACCTCATGAAGTTTCGTCGGTGTTTTGATGTTGCAGACTATTTGGATTCGGTTAGACTGTGGCAGGATGCCCTCGGCACCCACCAGAAGCCCAGCGTAGTTTACCTTTGTCCTGCACTATTGTCCTTTCATGAAGGCCAACTTAGCACCTGCAGTCCCGAGTTGGGTGAGAACGTGGTCCATTTCATTGAGGTGATGTGATGTGACCAAGTCTCACTTCCTATGAGAATGTCGTCCACGTAGATTATCGTCCCCTATAGGCTGCGTCTGGCATTGCCTTGTGCAGGAAGATGTTGAACTCTGAGGGGGAATTCGCATACCCGAATGGGCAACAATTGAACGTGAAGTGCTTGTTCAAGAAAGAGAAAGCCAACTTGTGTTGGTCAAGAGGGTCGACTGTCATGGTCCAGAAACCATTCGCCACGTCGACGGTGGAGAAGTACTTGGCGTTTGCCACCTTTGGCATCTATTGGTTTTGCTGTGTCATTGGCCAACGGGACAACGGAACCAGTTTGTTGAGTTCTCTATAGTCAACGGTAAGACGCCATTTATCCGTTGGTTTTTAGAACGGGCCACACGGGAGCGCTGTATGTACTGTGACATTCCCTGATTATCCGTTTAGCTAATAAGGAATTTATAATCTCTTGTACCACTGCGTATGCTGCGAGTGGGATTTTGTATTGTCTAACAAACATAGGCGTTGCTTCAGGTGGCGTAGGAATACGCATCACATGGATACCCATAACCCCGCAATCCAGTGAGTCTGTTGACCAGATCTCACTGTGTTTGTTAAACAATTCTCTCAACTGATAGCGTTCATTGTCATTGTCAATGACAAGAGCATCAGCCTTCGACAGTAGTTGTATTACCTGTGCATGGAAACCAGGATATGGTTCAGCGACATTGTACAGGTCTTCATCGGGTGGTGATGGCATGTCACTTTTGGGAGAGTCATCGGTTGTTACCTCACAATAGTGTACTTCACATGCAGGAGGAGACGCAATATCATCCTCCGTGACAATGGAGTATTCTAACAGGTTGCTGTCAGAATCGACATCCAGCCTGAACGTTGATGTGTCGTCAAATGGCAATACGGGCGTACCTCCCTCGCCATCTAGGTCTAGGGAGGACGGAAGAGGCCCAATCACGGGAACAACCAGTTCAAAATCATGGAAGGAATAATCGATCATTGTTCCTAGCTGAGTGTGCCGAGAAATGGAAATATCCGCTTGAGTCAGATTTTGTACCAGGAGGTAAGTGGATCTAGCGGTTAGTTCCTACAGCGGGTTGCCATTGATAGTTAGCCCCAAGTTGAATAGTTGCTTAGAGGGCTGGAAGAACGCAGTGGTGCCTTCCATCCAGTATCCGGGCGCCAGGTTCAGTCTTACAGAAACCTCTGTGGTTCTTCCCGGAATCAACATGGCGGACTCAGTTATCACCTTGCAAGCTTCAGGGATAGTCTGCCATTCGGATGCCATTCGCACCGGGTCGAAAGACAAGGCATGTTGGTTTGGCTGCGCCAAAGACCAAAGAACTTGGTGTATGGTGTCGAGTTTAACACCCAATCTTACCAAAATGTCCGCTCCCACATAGATTGTATGTGGGAGGTCCACGACAACCAGTAGGTAGTGAGATACTTCCTTGGTTCCAATGCGGATCGATAGCGCACACACCCCTACTGCGGTGAGTGTCGTCTGGGGAGTCGTTCCAAGGAGGCACAAGGGGATGGCAGTTCGCCGTTTTCAAAATTTCGTTTAACATTTCCAAACTGATTGCAGATTTTTCTGACCAGGTTGCCAGTCTGGCATCCTCAACCATAGTGCCGTTTAGGCACACGCCCCCTATCAGAGGAGGGCGGTAAGTGTCGGCTGGTGAGTCACCCAAGCCACACAGGAAAACCTCATGTTCGGTTAAGTTCCGAGTTGAACTCACCTTGTCATTTGCCACCAATGGCGCGCTCATGGCCAAGTTCACCGGATTTGCGTCAGATGCTGACGTCGAGCCCACGTCGTTGCGCAATGTATGGAGGGTAGCCTTGGAAGGATGCGGTAAAGTCAACGGAGTTGGCATAGGTATTTGTGACCAGATTTGATTGGTTTTCCAATCCAATAGTGGTACCAAACGGTCAATTAAATCGATCCCAATCAGCATCTGTCCAATTTCAATGCTAGTCACATACACGGGGTGAATCAGTGACACGCTTTCAAAGTTGAGTTTAAGTAGGAGACGCTTGGTTAGGGGCGAGGTAGCTTGCGTGAAGCCTCAAAGATTCGTATCGCAATGTTCTGTCTTTAACCAACGTTTTGCAGGGTCCACTGCCCTTTTTAGTTTATCCAGCAAGGTTTCGGATATGAGGGAAATTGTCGAACCCGAATCTATCAGAGCGTAACAGGTCAAAGAGTCTTCCAGGACTGTTCTAAGGTATGGCCTGTTCGAGTTGTTTTGGAGTGGGTTGGGAGAATGGAGCGGTTTGTAATCTGTGTTGATTTCCAAGACAGATAAGTCACCTACGTGACCCAGTGGGTCCTCTATCGGAATGGGAGAGGAATCATCTGTTGCAAAGCTGCTTATCTTGTGCATCTCCACATCCGTATCCAAGTCTGTAGACAAAACCTGCGGGCTTGTATCTAGAATGAGCAGTTCGGGGACGGGGATTTGAGTGGGGGAAGGGGTAATGGAAATGTTTGCTTCCTCTCGAATTGCATGAGTTTCGGCGGACTTGGTTTCCAACGATTTTACGCATCGTCAAGATGACTTATCCTTATCCTTATCCTTGTCCTCTTTCTCAGATTTCCACCGATGCACTACATCTCTTATCAGAGCTTCTAGATAATTTCGGTTAGCGTTTAGATCATTGTTGAACACTTTGTTGCCCTTGTTATGCTTGTTACCCTTAGGTCCTGACCCTTTGTGAGAGTTAGGCGCAGGGGCATATTGGCTAGGTTGATCTCTACAGGACCTGTTAGATTAGGGACGTTCATCGTAGCTATGTTACGACGGTGGTTGTCGAGGTGGTGGTTACTTGGTAACCACCCCCTTTGATCGTCATCATTTGCTCTCTGCACTTTTAACGGACCTCTGAGACTATCACAGTGCAGGTGCATTTATACGGAGACTTGATTACACACAGGTGGATTGTATTTATCATCATTAGTCATTTAGGTCAACATTGGATCATTCAGAGATCCTCACTGAACTTCTGGAAAGAGTTTGCTGCACTGAAAGTAAAGGGGCTGAATAATTTTGCACGCCCAATTTTTCAGTTTTTGATTTGTTAAAAAAGTTTGAAATATCCAATAAATGTCGTTCCACTTCATGATTGTGTCCCACTTGTTGTTGATTCTTCACAAAAAAATACAGTTTTATATCTTTATGTTTGAAGCCTGAAATGTGGCAAAAGGTCGCAAAGTTCAAGGGGGCCGAATACTTTCGCAAGGCACTGTACCTGGGAGTTGAGGGTGTTTATTTTAGACATGTAGGTGTCGCCCTTGCTGCGCGTGGCCTCATCCTTATCTGTCATGGTTTGCAGTGAGAGGTCTCGAGTGTGGACTGAGAGATCCAGTGATGCAATGTCCTCCTTTTGTTTAGAGGTCACCTTTTCCAACTTTCTCACCTGGTCTTTCTCATCCTTCATTAAATCAGCGACTTCAATGAGTTCTGCTGTTTTGTCCTCCAACTAGGTCATTGTGTTCATTAACTGATCGTCTTTGGTCTGCAGCTTTTGGAATAGAGCATTATTGCTTTGAGTGGTTTCATTCACAACCGTGAATTTTGCCCCGGTTTCTAGCTAGCTCGTCAGATTCATCTAGTTTTGCGTGGACTTCATCGTATTTAGTTTTGGCTAAAATGAGTTGTTCCTTTAGAATACGGACTTGGTCAAGAGTTTGTTCGCGTTCTTTGTTATAAGTGTTAGACAGATCTTCCAATTTATCTGTCCTCACACACAGTTCCTCGGCTAGCAGTAGCTTTTCCTTTTCGGCTTTCGATGCCAGCTCCCTGGTTCTCTCCACCTGTGCCTTGAATTCCCCAGCTTCCTGATCGTGCCTCTGCTGGGCACTGAGGTACTGGTGCACTGTTCATATCTGCTGGTGGGCATAGTTGAGGGCTAAACTGGAGAGAACCTTTACCAGGCCTCCGCCTGATGGTCTATTTTGAAGAGCATCTGTTGCAATGTCTGCATTTTTCTCGCTTATGGCATCGAAATCTAACATTTCCAGCCCCTCGGCATAGTAAGGATTTGCATCGTTGCTGAGGTCAGCGATCAATCTTTCCGTGGGTGAAGGTCCACTGATTAGAAGGGAAATGAGTGGAAACCCATTTGATGGATTGCTCATTGTTATGATTATCAGTTATTCCAATTGACATAATGTTTGGGTTTTTGATTTGGAGGCTGCAAACACGATTTAACTCAGTTTGTAAATGTCAAAGAATCATCAAGACTGGGTCAGTAATGTGAGTTGGTTATTACTGAACTTGCCAAAACAGATTTAATTGATCAAATCGATTTTAATGATAAATCTAACCTGTATAGGCTATTTGGGAATTTTAACTTTAATTCACCTGAAAGAGTTGCTATCTCTAAGTTAATGTTGAAAGGTTTAACTACTATGGTTAGAACACATTAGTTTGCGTATTATTCCAATAATCAACCTGGAAAGGTAGTGTAGCAATTTAATGTATGTATTAAATTGAATGAGCCAATGATATCCAATCAGTTGAGACTGTTAGATATCGTACAGCATAACCTGAATTATTTAAAAATAATTACTGGCGATTCTTCACCACCGGAGGTCACTGTTAACACAAGCTAAAATCGACCAGGTACCAGTGAAGGTAGAATTTCACAATGCTGTAAAAAGGTCTCCCTAAACACCATTAAGCTGGTAAAACTGATTTAATGTATTAATTAATTTGAATGATTAGTCAGCCCCGTATAGGCTACAGGAATTAGCTTTAATTAACCTGAAATAGTTGCTATATCTAAGTTAATGTGGAACAGTTTAACCATGTCTCATTGGTTAGAACACATTAGTTTGTGTATTATTCCAATAACTAACCTGGAAAGGTAGTGTTTCAATTTAATGTATGTATAAAATTGAAAGACAATATTATCCAATCAGTTGAGATTGGTTTTATATCCTACAGCGTAACCTGAATTATTTCATGAAAAATGAATGGCGATTTGTCAGAGGTTACTGATAGCGCAAGCTGAGATCTCACAGGATTCCCGCCTGGCGCGGAAATTCACTATGAACAAAGAGGTAAACAAAAATGGCTGCTCCCCTTTGTTAGCTTAGCATCTTGCGCAATGCTTTCTTGCATGGGGTTTCCACCTCGCAGCACAAGGGAAGTTCCCTCCAACAAGGGATCGGGTTTACTAGGTGACGTCTCACGTTCAACTCTTATACTTTTCGCGTTACCTAATGCGAGAGGTAGAGAGATAATGACTTCGCTTCGGTCAAAAAAATATACCTGCTCCAATTTCCGTAATGGCTGGCTCATATGTCCTTTGCTCTAGGAATTCCTTATGACCGAGTCAGGTCGCTCCTGAAAGCGATCAACAGAATTAACACTAAGTTGGGCCCGACTAGTATTATTCTCAGAATGCCTGCATCGGCTGGTACTTATGCCCTAGCTCGTACTATTCAGTAGACCCCCCCTACACACTGGTTTTCGTCAGGAATACAACAGGGGTGGTTCTCTCCAGACCAGTATCTGGGTGAAATTGAACGTCACACACACAAGCTTCTCTCCCGCACTAGTCCTGCCTATAGCTATTAATGGTATATATGTATCTTGCTACACAATCGGTATGGAATTAACCCAATAGTGCGGCCTAGTCCTATCTTAGATTCCTCACCCGGGGGCGCCAATATGTCATCACACTAACTAATACAACGTCACGACACTGCCCATACCATAACCATGGGGCACTCTGTTCACAATGTTGACATCAGCAATCCACTTGCCCACATGACACCATCTGCCCGGTACAGTTGAAACCAGGATTCATTCGTGAAGAGCACACTTCTCCAGCGTGCCAGTGGTCATCGAAGGTGAGCATTTGTCCACTGAAATCGGTTACGATGCCAAACTGCAGTCAGGTCAAGACCCTGGTGAGGACAACAAGCACGCAGATGAGCTTCCCTGTGACAGATTCTGACAGTTGGTGCGTAAATTATCCGGTTGTGCAAACCCACAGTTTCATCAGCTGTCCGGGTGACTCGTCTCAGACCATCCCGCAGGTGAAGAAGCCGGATGTGGCTTGCATGACTTGCATGGTTACACGTAGTCTGCGGTTGTGAGGCGGGTTGGAGGCGGCTTATTATAGCAAAATGAACATTTAATTATTTTGGCAACAGCTTTGGTGGACATTCCTGCAGTCAGAATGCCAATTGCACGCTCCCTCAAAACCTGAGACATCTGTGGCATTATGTTGTGTGACAGAACTACACATTTTAGAGTGGACTTTAATTCTCCCCATGCACCTGTGTATTGATCATGCTGTTTAATCAGCTTCTTGATATGCCACACCTGACAGGTGGATGGATTATCTTGGCAAAGGAAAAATGCTTACTAATAGGGATGGAAACCATACATCCTGAGGCTGTATTTATTGTAGCTGGTGATTTTAACAAAGCAAATCTGAGAACAAGTCTACCTAAATTCTTCCAGCATATTGATTGCGCTATGCGCTATGCGCATGCGCAACACCCTCGACCACTGCTACTGCTAACTTACGCAATGCATACAAAGCCCTCCCCCGCCCTCTCTTTGGCAAATCAGACCACGACGCCATCTTGCTCCTTTCATCTTAAAGGCAAAAACTCAAACAGGTTGTACCAGAGACAAGAACCATTAAACACTGGTCCGACCAATCAGAAGCCACGCTAATAATATGTCTATAAACAATTGTTGGAAAATTACTTGTGGCACAAAGTAGATGTCTAATCCGACTTGCCAAAACTATAGTTCGTTAACAAGACGTTTGTGTTGAAATTTTTTTTTTTTTTTTTTACTGTACCCCTTTTTCTCCCCAATTTCTTGGTATCCAATTGTTTTTTTAGTAGCTACTATCTTGTCTCATCGCTACAACTCCCGTACGGGCTCGGGAGAGATGAAGGTTGAAAGTCAAGCGTCCTCCGATACACAACCCAACCAAGCCGCACTGCTTCTTAACACAGCACGCATCCAACCCGGAAGCCAGCCACAGGAAACACCATGCACCTGGCAACCTTGGCCCTCCACAGGAGTCGCTGGTGCACGATGAGACAAGGACATCCATACCGGCCAAGCCCTCCCTAACCCGGACGACGCTAGGCCAATTGTGCATCGCCCCACAGACCTTCCGGTCGCGGCCAGTTACGACAGAGCCTGGGCGCGAACCCAGAGTCTCTTATGGCACAGCTGGCACTGCAGTACAGCGCCCTTAACCAACCTATGTAAACTTCCGACTTCAACTGTATATATCTTTAAATTCTACATTTGTATTATTATTACTTTTTAACCATTTATCTCCCCAGTTTTTCGTGATATCCAATTAGTAGTTACAGTCTTGTCCCATCGCTGCAACTCCCGTACGGACTCGGGAGAGGCAAAGGTCAAGAGCAATGCGTCCCCCGAAACACGGCCCTGCCAAGCCGCACTGCTTCTTGACACAGTGCTCGCATAACCCGGAAGCCCGACGCACCAATATGTCACAAGAAACACCATCCAACTGGCGACTTTGTCAGCGTGCATGCACCCGGCACCACCCCAGGAGTCGCTAGAGTGCGATGGGACAAGGACACCCCGGCCGGCCAAACTCCCCCCAACCTGGATAATTGGGCCAATTGTGCGCCGCCTCATGGATCTCCCGGTCGCGGACGGCTGCGACACAGCCCGGTCTCGAACATGGATCTCCCGGTCGCGGACGGCTGCGACACAGCCTGGTCTCGAACATGGATCTCCCGGTCGCGGACGGCTGCGACAAAGCCCGGTCTCGAACATGGATCTCTGTGATGCAGTGCCTTAGAACGCTGCGCCACTCGGGAGGCCCTTATTTTTTTTACAAAACAACTATACAAATAATATAGACCCCAGCACTCCTCTTCAATCATCCTTCCGTTCTCCTCTTCTTCATGAATCTTCCCCTCCATAACGGAAGATCTGTGAGGAAGACCCATTTCATCCCTGTGGCTGCTAAAATATTAATCAAAACACAGAGGACCACGCGGCACAGAGCGGCGGGCTCTCAGATGCATGTCTTCTAATGGTAAAACATGGGGGGGACAGAGAGGGAAGAGAGCAGCTTCTAATAGCCTGGGAGATGGGGAGGAGAGAAGCTTCTAATAGCCTGGGAGATGGGGAGGAGAGCAGATTCTAATAGCCTGGGAGATGGGGAGGAGAGCAGATTCTAATAGCCTCGGAGATGGGGAGGAGAGCAGCTTCTAATAGCCTGGGAGATGAGAGGAGAGCAACTTCTAATAGCCTGGGAGATGGGGGGAGAGCAGCTTCTAATAGCCTGGGAGATGGGGAGGAGAACAGCTTCTAATAGCCTGGGAGATGGGGAGGAGAGGGGGAGGTTCCAAGGGGAACAGTGGCTGTCACGAGGGCCAAAGAGAACGAGCCGGAGAAAGATAGAGAGATAGGAAGAAAGAGATGGAGTCGGGAGATGGGAAAGAGGGGGAGGCTGGAGAACTGATGGGATTCATAGACTATGGGGAGAGAGGTTTTGGAGGAGAGAGGGAGAGACAGGAAGCTATGAGAGTGAAACAAATCCTACATTTGGGAGATCAAAGAAGCATCAACACCACAGCTCGCTACTCCTTGTGTTTCTGTGTGTTTAGTAGCCATGTAGGAAGTGATATCATGCATAATAGATAACAGACCATACAAATTGCGAAATTAGCAGATTTTGTTTTCTCCGCTCACTGGCAATTCCCAAACTGCCCCATGCCAAATGTTTGCGAACTTGACTCTGTTTTTATGTTTAGCGTGCATGTGTGTGTGTATGATAGAGAAAGAGAGAGAGATGGTGAGAGCAAGAGAAAAACGAGCTCTGAAATACCACATCCGCTGCAAGTATTTATCTGCTATCTCTGTTAATAACAATAATAATAATAATTAATTTAATTTGTAAAGTGTTTTTTTCACACCCAAGCCACTAAACAACATCTTATGAATTTGAACGACCACTAATACCTGTTATTTGTAGGCTTGTCCTGATGAACCTAAAAAAAAATAATTATATGACCGATACATTGTATGAATTGTACCCGCGTAAGGCCTTCCTCTCAGGGGCTGAGACGAGCTAAGCTGTAGGTCTAGCAGAGAAACACAGACAGCACAGTAGAGCTAAACAACTGGAGCCTCCGTGTTAGCGACACGCTAATCATTTTGCTCGGCTCTGCTCGAGCGAGGGAGGCTAAAAGGGTTATTTCTTCTATTTTCCACCCTTGCCCACACAGGCAGTGTTCCAGGGTGAACGCGCCACCGGGACAGTTGTCATATTTTATAGGAGAAGATGAGAAGCGTGTCGGCTCACCAGATGCCGTGAAATTGAAGCACTCCCAGGGTGAGTGTGTGGCAGGTGAAAGCTCTCTATGATACTCACAAGTGTACTAGCTTCACTAGTAAAGACTTGTCCAAACAGTTTGATGCTGGAAAAATCAGGAGAGACTTGCATATACAAATAATGTATGACTGTCCTCTCAAATGAAATGCCTTGCCTATAATCATCTCTTATAAGTGGTAGAGCCAAAAAATATAGGAAAGATATCCCATCTATTCCACAGACTGTAATAGTAAAGACATCCAAACCTACAGTATTTGCCTCTGTACATCATCTGAGTTGTCCGGATGACAGTTGGCCTTGTGTTCCAGTGTTGGGTAATTAGGAGGACATGCCTCGCCCTGGGTGAACACCAGCAGGGGTTCCTCACCACTCACACTTCCATAACCCCCTCATCCTCTTCACCCTCCTCAGCCCTCCTCACCCCCTCTCACCCGGACGCCTCCGGGGAGACTCGAATGTTTTGTGAGGGTGACACGTACCAGTGACCTCTGTCTACATGGCCGTGTCGATAATGAGATGCAACAGGCGCTTCATTGTATTTAAATGAGGTAGCTCGTGACAGCAATGATAAAGAGATGCCACTGCAGGCAGAGTGATGGACAAACACAGCCAATTGACAAAATATAGGAATTTGGAAAACCGGTTTTGCAATAGATCGAGTACAGTTGAAGTCGGAAGTTTACATACACCTTAGCCAAATACATTTAAACTCAGTTTTTCACAATTCATGACATTTAATCATAGTGAAAATTCCCTGTCCTAGGTCAGTTAGGATCACCACTTTAGTTTTAAGAATGTGAAATGTCAGAATAATAGTAGAGAGAATGATTTATTTCAGCTTTTATTTCTTTCATCACATTCCCAATGGGTCAGAAGTTTACATACACTCAATTAGTATTTGTTAGCGTTGCCTTTACATAGTTTATTTGGGTTAAATGTTTCAGGTAGCCTTCCACAAGCTTCCCACAATAAGTTGGGTGAATTTTGGCCAATTCCTCCTGACAGAGCTGGTGTAACTGAGTCAGGTTTGTAGGCCTCCTTGCTCGCACATGCTTTTTCAGTTCTGCTCACACATTTTCTATAGGATTGAGGTCAGGGCTTTGTGATGGCCACTTGTCCTTAAGCCATTTTGTCACAACTTTGGAAGTATGCTTGGGGTCATTGTCCATTTGGAAGACCCATTTGCGACCAAGCTTTAATTTCCTGACTGATGTTTTGAGATGCTGCTTCAATATATCCATGTACATTCCCCTCCCTCATCATGCCATCTATTTTGTGAAGTGCACCAGTCCCTCCTGCAGCAAAGCACCCCATAACATGATGCTGCCACCCCCGTGCTTCACGGTTGGGATGGTGTTTTTCGGCCTGCAAGCCTCCCCCTTTTCCTCCAAACATAACAATGGTCATTATGGCCAAACAGTTCTATTTCTGTTTCATCAGACCCCATGTGCAGTTGCAAACCATAGTCTGGCGTTTTCATGGCAGTTTTGGAGCAGTGGCTTCTTCCTTGCTGAAAGGCCTTTCAGGATATGGCGATATAGGACTGGTTTTACTGTGGATATAGATACTTTTGTACCTGTTTCCTCCAGCATCTTCACAGGGTCCTTTGCTGTTGTTCTGGAATTGATTTGCACTTTTTGCACCAAAGTACATTCATCTCTAGGAGACAGAACACGTTTGATTTTCCCATGATGTCAAGCAAAGAGGCACTAAGTTTGAAGGTAGGCCTTGAAATACATCCACAGGTACACCTGCAATTGACTCAAATGATGTCAATTATCGAATTGCTATGTTTTATCTTGGCCAGGTCGCAGTTGCAAATGAGAACTTGTTCTCAACTAGCCTACCTGGTTAAATAAAGGTGAAATAAATCAAATAAAATACAAAATAAATAAATAAATTAGACTATCAGAAGCTTCTAAAGAATTTTCCAAGCTGTTTGATTAAAGGCACAGTCAACTTAGGGTATGTAAACTTCTGACCCACTGGAATTGTGGTACGGTTAAAAGTGAAATAATCTGTCTGTAAACAATTGTTGGAAAAATGACTTGTGTCATGCACAAAGTAGATGTCCTAACCGACTTGCCAAAACTATAATTTGTCAACAAGACATTTGTGGAGTGGTTGAAAAATTTGTTTTAATGACTCAAACCTAAGCGTATGTAAACTTCCGACTTCAACTATATATGGTCACAGGATATATAACAGAATAATAGAATTTGATTGAAGTTAGTTCTGAAACACAACAATAAACAAGGAAGAGAAATGAAAAGTTTGTCCATACTGAAGTTAAACACCAAAAGAAAGAGAGGCCATCCCTCCTTCTCTTCCTCCCTGTCTCCAGAGAGGGATGACCAGGGGTTAACCAGGCCTGTCCCAGGCATGGGGCTTTAACTATTGTGTTGCTTTGCTTAATGTAAACCGATAAAGCAGGCTAACCTTGTGGGCCCGATCAATGCTTATTTAGAATACCATTGATTAACAGTTCTGATTATTGATCATGCCATGCCGCTCGAGCGATGCCGATGGCTCTGATAAGAGGTTACCCTGGAGCAGATAGGCCTGTCCACCCTGGAAGAGACAGGGCTGCATGCTGCAGACGTCTGGACACACATACACACACACACACACACACACACACACACACACACACACACACACACACACACACACACACACACACACACACACACACACACACACATTCACACACACTGGGTGTGCAGATGGGATGGACCTGCATTTATCTGCACTGGATTCTGCATTGGAACTTATTATATGACTTGTTAAGCATATTTTTAATTGTGAACTTTTTATTATTTTTTAAATACATTTTAATTCAGGCTGTAACAACAAAATGTGGAACAATTCCAGGGGTGTGAATACTTTCTAAAGGCACTGTATGGTGTGCTGAGTGTGTGTACACACAAAGACACACACACACACACACACACACACACACACACACACACACACACACACACACACACACACACACACACACACACACACACACACATACACACACACACACACACACACACACACACACACACACCAATCACACATACACGGTAAAGAGAGGGAAGACACCGCAGCTCTGTGTTGACACGGGGTAATGTCCTCTCATCTAAGACCCAACATTTAAATTAACACGCCATCTGTTCCTGCCGTGTGCCCAGCGGCCATTTTGAAATTCCGTCACAGCGGATGTGCACTTTTTTGCTTCCAACATGCAGCTTCTCCTAGACATCGTCTGCCGTGTCTTACTTTTTAATTATCAGGGGTGTACTAATGTTTTGGACTAGACATCATCTTACCTTACAGTACACCTTTCAAATCCATGATTGTTAACACATCAACCAATATGATTGATATGAATTTACATGATTGGAAATTGCTCCATCCTGGGTCAATGACAAGCACCATACAAATCTGAATACAATATGGCCACAAAGATAGTCATGAGAGAAACCACTGAAGATGAGCTTTACTACAGGGTGAATGTTGAAAATTATATTACAATACAGGTGTCTAATGCAGCATCTTGACAAAAGGTTCATTGTATTTATCTAAGCTGTCCAATCGGCATTGAGAAGATGAGCCCTGTCCCTGAGGTCACTTCCTGCGTCGTAAAGTGTGATGATAAAAGGGTTTACAACATGGCCATTATTAAAGAAAGAGTGAGTCAAAGCCATCAATAACCCAGCTTTCAGGGATTACCATTAGCAACGCTAGTGCTCTCAGAGTGGAGCCAGGAGTTTGATTTTTACGGTGGGGGCGGAGAGGTTTAAATGCATTTAAAAAGAGGAAACAATAAACAATATGTTCGTACAGTTGCTTCAATATGAAGGACATGGTTTATTTAAGGACTACACAGTTCAGTCAATACACAGCACCCATGTACAGGATGATGTACAACTGTGCTGATACACCTGTAGTTATGCGTAAGATGTGTTGTGTTCCAAACCCAGGTGTTTCTGGATGGTTCACAATTGCACAGCACCTCAATGAGGT
>NC_048570.1:70527937-70542937 GCF_013265735.2 Oncorhynchus mykiss | reverse complement strand
GAGAGATATGAGTTTAAACCAGGACCCTGGCCTATGGCCCACAGTGAGAGGAGGAGTGGGATTGTGAAAGAGGTCGTTTCGGAGGAGTGCAGAGGAACGGGGGGAGGGAAGAATGAGAGGGGTGCTGCGCTCTAGAGAAACCTACTGCTGTTAGTTTTATCTCTCTGCTTTATAAGCTCATTTTTATAGGCTCAGCCAGTGGCACTGGCCAGGACTGGGGAAAGGGGAGGAGGAAGGAGAGAGAGTAAGTAAGGAAGGAAAGATGTATTTTTTATATCATGAATTCATTTGGCCTGCTCAGCAGTGTGTCGAATAATATTTACAACAATATCTAAGTACTGTTAGAGTGGGACATAACTCAGCTTCCTCATATCCAGAAGGCTGTAAAACGCACAACACAACTGTCCTCTTAGCCAGCTCCTGGGACTGCATGGTGCACATTATAGTTTAATGACCTTGGCAGCGGGAGGCCGGGAGCTGTAGCGTAGCAAGCTAGCACTAAGAGGCTGAATCTAAAGCAGGCTCTGACCCAGTCACTCTGTCTCTGGGTCTCTCTCTGGATCTCCCAAAGATGTTTGGAGAAGAAGGGGGGGGATTAAGAGGAGAAAAGATGAGAGGAGGGGAGGGGGATAAGAGGAGAGAAGATGAGAGGAGAGAGGAGGGGAGGGGGATAAGAGGAGAGAATATGAGAGGAGAGAGGAGGGGAGGGGGGATAAGAGGAGAGAAGATGAGAGGAGTGAGGAGGGGAGGGGGATAAGAGGAGAGAAGATGAGAGGAGAGAGGAGGGGAGGGGGATAAGAGGAGAGATGATGAGAGGAGTGAGGAGGGGAGGGGGGATAAGAGGAGAGAAGATGAGAGGAGAGAGGAGGGGAGGGGGAGGGGGAGGGGGATAAGAGGAGAGAAGATGAGAGGAGAGTCGAGGGGAGGGGGATAAGAGGAGAGAAGATGAGAGGAGTGAGGAGGGGAGGGGGATAAGAGGAGAGAAGATGAGAGGAGAGAGGAGGGGAGGGGGGATAAGAGGAGAGAAGATGAGAGGAGAGAGGAGGGGAGGGGGAGGGGGATAAGAGGAGAGAAGATGAGAGGAGAGAGGAGGGGAGGGGGGATAAGAGGAGAGAAGATGAGAGGAGAGAGGAGGGGAGGGGGAGGGGGATAAGAGGAGAGAAGATGAGAGGAGAGAGGAGGGGAGGGGGATAAGAGGAGAGAATATGAGAGGAGAGAGGAGGGGAGGGGGGATAAGAGGAGAGAAGATGTGAGGAGGGGAGGGGGATAAGAGGAGAGAAGATGCGAGGAGTAAGGAGGGGAGGGGGATAAGAGGAGAGAAGATGAGAGGAGAGAGGAGGGGAGGGAAGGGGATAAGAGGAGAGAAGATGAGAGGAGAGAGGAGGGGAGGGGGATAAGAGGAGAGAAGATGAGAGGAGAGAGGAGGGGAGGGGGATAAGAGGAGAGAAGATGAGATGAGTGAGGAGGGGAGGGGGATACGAGGAGAGAAGATGAGAGGAGTGATGAGGGGAGGGGGGAGGGGATAAGAGGAGAGAAGATGAGAGGAGAGAGGAGGGGAGGGGGATAAGAGGAGAGAAGATGAGAGGAGAGAGGAGGGGAGGGGGATAAGAGGAGAGAAGATGAGAGGAGTGAGGAGGGGAGGGGGATAAGAGGAGAGAAGATGAGAGGAGTGAGGAGGGGAGGGGGATAAGAGGAGAGAAGATGAGAGGAGGGGAGGGGGATAAGAGGAGAGAAGATGAGAGGAGTGAGGAGGGGAGGGGGATAAGAGGAGAGAAGATGAGAGGAGAGAGGAGGGGAGGGGGATAAGAGGAGAGAAGATGAGAGGAGAGAGGAGGGGAGGGGGATAAGAGGAGAGAAGATGAGAGGAGTGAGGAGGGGAGGGGGATAAGAGGAGAGAAGATGAGAGGAGTGAGGAGGGGAGGGGGATAAGAGGAGAGAAGATGAGAGGAGTGAGGAGGGGAGGGGGATAAGAGGAGTGAAGATGAGAGGAGGGGTTAGAGGCTGCTACCAGCTCTTACAGTCTCATGTCAGAATTAGACGTTCATCCATGTTTCTCAAATGTGAAAATTTGTAGTGTTTAAGGTTGAGTTTAAGCATTAAATCAACATTTTTAAGGTTAGGGTTAAGATCAGGCATTAACTCCAAATTCTTAAGGTTAGGCATTAACTCTGAATGGTTCAGGGAAGGGTTAAGGTTTGGAATAGGCTCAAAACAAAAATATCAACAACAACTTTATATCGCTGGATTTTAACTTGCTAACGCCCATCCTCCATCCCCGTTCACAACATCGTTGCATAACTGAAACCTACTTGAAGTTAACAGCACTCACTGTTGCTCCTTGTGGCCGGTTTCCATGTCATCTCCCAACGGTTATCACAGGTGACCTGACAGGAGGACGAGGCAGAGGCAGTAGTGATATGTCGGAGAAATAGGAAGTGAGGCTGGGGCTGTAATAGTAAATGTCAAGAAGACTATCTGTCTCTCTGTCCTTTCCTCTGACCTCTTCTCTCTCTGTCTCTCTCTGTCTGTCTTCCTTTCCCCTCTCTAAGCACCTCATCAGTAGACGTCAATAATGTGCTCTGCCAGAACACAGCCTCAGTGTTCTATTCTGCATTGTATTGCAGCCAATCCTGTGGTTATCACTTATGGGTTTGAATATGTGTTCAAACTGCTCTTCGTGCATGGACGGTACTCTGTGGTGCGAACTACTTTGAGTGTGGACCATGCTGATCAAGTGTGCGTATGTGTGTCTGTGTGCGTGTGTGTGTGTTTGTGTGTGTGTGTGTGCGTGTCAGCCACCTCATGTATCAGCCAGCAGCTCCTCCACCCAAGGGAAATGAGCCAACCCATGCACAAGACCACCACACACACACACACACACACACACACACACACACACACACACACACACACACACACACACACACACACACACACACACACACACACACACACACACACACACACACACACACACACACACACACACATATACACACACACACACACACACACAAAGAAAGAAATCCCCAGCACCATTGCTTTTCAGAAGACAGGAGGTATATTGCCAGATGGTGAAGAGACAGGGAAATAGATGCTAGACACAGTGTTGAACACATGGACAGTATTGTTGTAGCCAGTCTGACTGTGTAGAGTGTCAGGCATTGCATATTGTTCATGGTTCAGTATGGTCGGGTCAGGCTTTAGAAGTGTGTGTGTGTTTTTGCATGAGGCTGAGCAAAGCCCTTTAGGGCAGAGGGCATATAGTATAACATCTGAAAGACACATACCTCCTGTACACACACACACCTTGGCTTCTAGCTGCTGCTGTGTGGAAACTGTCCCACGATGAGAGATCAGTGAGGGAGGGAGGATTCAAGGGTATGGGAGTGTGTGTGTGTGTGTGTGTGTGGGGGTTTGTGGGATCCTGGTGGGGTTTATGTGTGGGTTTGGAGAGGAGGGCTGCATTGAGGTCTGGGGGTGGATGGATTATTGGAGGTGGGGGAGTGTAGGAGGAGGAGGAGGGGGAGGGTGATCACTTTTTCCAGAGACCTCTCCGAACATGTCATATCATCAGCATTTCCCCAGCAGCTTGCAGGGAGGGAAGGAACAAGTAAAGGAAAGAGGGAGGGAAAGAGAGAGGGGAGGTGGAGGGGGGGAACGCTTCTTCCGAAGGGGGCAGGCAGCCAACAACAACAGTGGACTCCAGTAGGTCGGTACAGGAAGAGAGGGGAGGGGGTGAGAGAGAGGAGAGAGAGGGAGGCTGATGTGTGTGCCTGGTGCTCCGGAGCGTTCCCGTCTGTTGTTCCTGAGCCAGAGGGCCTTCAGTAGGGGCTGGTCCCCCGGGAGTCATTAAAACACATTCCATTCCCATTATTCCACAATCCCCTTTACCAGCAGCGCCATCCCAGGATTTACCCAGCTTTTACAGATCATCCTCATTATTATTCTGTATTATTAGACATCTGCTGAGCTGTGTGTGTGTGTGTGGGTGTGTGTGTGTGTGTGTGTGTGTGTGCGTGCGTGCGTGCGTGCGTGCGTGCGTGCGTGCGTGCGTGCGTGTGTGTTTGTGTGTGATTGAGAAGAGGCAGTCAGGTCTTTCCCTGGGTTTGATGGGCTGTTGCTCCCCCTAATCCAGATTGATCCCAGTGTGTGTGTGCGTGTGACACCAGGTCTGCTAAAGTTTCAGTCCTTTTAAAACAGCTCACTTGGCCTGGGTCCAACATGACAAGGTTTTAACAAACTTATCTTTAACTTCTCTGCATTTTATGAATGAGTGTGCCGAGTTTTAGGGCTGGAGTGTGTGTGTGTGTGTGTGTGTGTGTGTGTGTGTGTGTGTGTGTGTGTGTGTGTGTGTGTGTGTGTGTGTGTGTGTGTGTGTGTGTGTGTGTGTGTGTGTGTGTGTGTGTGTGTGTGTGTGTGTGTGTCTGTTCATGTGTGTGTGTGTGTGTGTCTGTTCATGTGTGTGTGTGTGTGTGCGTGTCTGTGTGAGTGAACAGTCATTTCCTGTATCCCAGATCACTGTTCTGTGACTCATAGTTGTTATAGAGAGTAGAGTGTTTCCTTAGAGACCACATCAGTAATGCTTTATCTCTGCCATGTTAATGCCACACAGATCTTTTACAGCCTGATAGCTCTTATTCATAATGTTCTCATGTCGAGACACACTCTTTAACTGTAATGTGATTTGAAGTGTGAGTTTTTTGAGTGTGAGGTGATATTTGTGCATGCTTGTATCTGTGTATTAAAGCTGCAATATGTAACTTTTTGGGTGACCTGGCCGAATTCACATGGAAAAGAGAGTTATAGATCTGTCATTCTCAATTAAAGCAAGTCTAAGAAGTGGTAGATCTCCTCTATGTCGCTATTTCTATGCTTAAGTTTAATTTTTGCTCTTTTACTTTTGGTTTTGTACACCAGCTTCAAACAGCTGAAAATATAATATATTGGGTTATTGAAAATATATTTTGCAAGGTTTAGATGGTAAAATGATTCTCTACACTATATTCCTTGTTTTGTCACATAATCTGAAATTAGAATAACTGTTAGAATTTTAGAAACCAGGAAATGGCAGTGAGATTTAATACGGTGCATTCTGAAATTATTCAGACACCTTGACTTTCTTCACATTACAGCCTTGTTCTAAAATTGATTAAATCGTTTTTTCCCCCCTCATCAATCCCCTCACAATACCCTATAATGACAAAGAGAAAACTGGTTTTTAGAAATGTTAGAAAATGTATATTTAAAAACAACTGAAATATCACATTTACAAAAGTATTAAGACCCTTTACTCAGTAATTTGTTGAAGCACCTTTTGGTAGCGATTAGAGCCTTGAGTCTTCTTGGGTATGACGCTACATGCTTGGCACACCTGTATTTGGGGAGTTTCTCCCATTGTTCTCTGAAAATCCCCTCAAGCTCTTTCAGGTTGGATGGGGAGTATTGCTGCACAGCTATTTTCAGAACTCTCCACAGATGTTTGATTGTGATCAAGTCCAGGCTCTGGCTGGGCCACTCAAGGACATTCAGAGACTTTTTCTGAAGCCACTCCTGCATTGTCTTGTCTGTGTGCTTAGGGTCGTTGTCCTGCTGGAAGGTGAACCTTTGCCCCAGTCTGAGTTCCTGAGCACTCTGGAGCAGGTTTACATCAAGGATCTCTGTGTACTTTGCTCTGTTCATCTTTCCTTCAATCCTGACTAGTCTCCCAGTCCCTGCCGTGGAATAACATCCCACAGCATGATGCTGCCACCACCATGCTTCACCGTAGGGCGAGTGCCAGATTTTCTCCAGACATCACTCTTGGCATTCAGGCCAAAGAGTTCAGTCTTGGTTTCATCAGACCAGATAATCTTGTTTCTCATGGTCTGAGAGTCCTTTAGGTGCCTATTGTCAAACTCCAAGTGGGCTATCATGTGCATTTTATTAAGGAGTGGCTTCTGCCTGGCCACTCTACCATAAAGGCCTGATTGGTGGAGCGCTGCAGAGATGGTTGTCCTACTGGATGGTTCTTCCATCTCCACAGAGGAACTCTGAGCTCTGTCAGAGTAACCTTCGGGTTTTGGTCACCTCTCTGACCAAGGCCCTTCTCCCCCGAGTGCTCAGTTTGACCAGGAGGACAGTTCTAGGAAGAGTCTCGGTTGTTCCAAACTTCTTCCATTTTAGAATGATGTAGGCCACTGTGTTCTTGAGCACCTTCAATGCTGAAGACACATTTTGGTACCCTTCCACAGATCTGTGCCTCGACACAATCCTGTCTCTGAGTTCTACAGACAATTCCTTCGACCTCAAGGCTTGGTTTTGCTCTGACATGCACTATCAACTGTGAGGCCTTATATAGACAGGTGTGTGCCTTTCCAAATCATGTTAAATTATTTGAATTTCCCACAGGTGGACACAATCAAGTTGTAGAAACATCTCAAGGATGATAAATGGAAACAGGATGCACCTGAGCTCAACTTTGAGTCTCATAGCAAAGGGTCTGAATACTTATGTAAATAAGGTATTTCTGTTTTTTAAACCTGTTTACACTTTGTCATTATGAGGTATTGTGTGTAGATTGATGAAGGGAAAAATAATTGAATCCATTTTAAAATAAGGCTGTGACGTAAAAATGTAAAAATGTCTGAAAACAAAATTCCCCTCTGACATTGTGGGGTATTGTGTGTAGATCCGTCCAAGTTGTAACACAATAACATGTGGAAAAAGTCAAGGGGTCTGAATACTTTCAGAATGCACTGTATGTATGTACACTGTATGTATGTACGCTGTATGTATGTACACTGTATGTATGTACGCTGTATGTATGTACGCTGTATGTATGTACGCTGTATGTATGTACACTGTATGTATGTACACTGTATGTATGTACGCTGTATGTATGTACGCTGTATGTATGTACGCTGTATGTATGTACGCTGTATGTGGGTACACTGTATGTGGGTACACTGTATGTATGTACGCTGCATGTATGTACACTGTATGTATGTACACTGTATGTATGTACGCTGTATGTATGTACGCTGTATGTATGTACGCTGTATGTATGTACGCTGTATGTGGGTACACTGTATGTGGGTACACTGTATGTATGTACGCTGTATGTATGTACGCTGTATGTGGGTACACTGTATGTGGGTACACTGTATGTATGTACGCTGCATGTATGTTTGAGTTTATTTATTTTTATTTTTACAGGGACAGTGCACATTAATCAACGTTTCAGTAAAAGTGCCGGTTTTTGCCAGCCGGCTTATTTTCAACCACAGTCCCTGGGCAGATTATTAAAAACAATTACAATATAGACAATAGCAACATAGAACAAGCAAGACATAGCAACATAGGACAAGCAAGACATAGCAACATAGGACAAGCAAGACATAGCAACATAGGACAAGCAAGACATAGCAACATAGGACAAGCAAGACATAGCATACAGACAGAGCAACATAGGACAAGCAAGACGTAGCATACAGACAAAGCAACATAAAACAAAAAGCAGCAAGACAAAATTCATAAAAGTAACAAAGTGTTTCCACACCTCACAAGCTACAGACAACAGACAACATGGAAAGCGGCAACACACAGCTAGGGACCATGTTCACAAATCTGATTTACCTTTAGCCATGTCTTCAAGCATTTTGTGAAAGTGTGATATGTGGTGCAGTTATGTGTGTCTGATGGCAGTGTATTCCAGACATGGGAAGCTCTCACAGAGAATGCAGATGTACACTGTATGTATGTACACTGTATGTATGTACGCTGTATGTATGTATGCTGTATGTATGTACGCTGTATGTGGGTACACTGTATGTATGTACGCTGTATGTGGGTACACTGTATGTATGTACGCTGTATGTGGGTACACTGTATGTATGTACGGTGTATGTGGGTACACTGTATGTATGTACGCTGTATGTATGTACGCTGTATGTGGGTACACTGTATGTATGTACGCTGTATGTATGTACGCTGTATGTGGGTACACTGTATGCATGTACACTATGTATGTACGCTGTATGTGGGTACACTGTATGTATGTACGCTGTATGTATGTACGCTGTATGTGGGTACACTGTATGTATGTACGCTGTATGTATGTACGCTGTATGTGGGTACACTGTATGCATGTACACTATGTATGTACGCTGTATGTGGGTACACTGTATGTTGTATGTGGGTACACTGTATGTATGTACGCTGTATGTATGTACGCTGTATGTATGTACGCTGTATGTATGCACGCTGTATGTATGTACACTGTATGTATGTTCGCTGTATGTATGTACGCTGTATGTATGTACACTATGTATGTACGCTGCATGTATGTACACTGTATGTATGTACACTGTATGTATGTACGCTGTATGTATGTACGCTGCATGTATGTACGCTGTATGTGGGTACACTGTATGTGGGTACACTGTATGTATGTACACTGTATGTATGTACGCTGCATGTATGTACACTGTATGTATGTACGCTGCGTGTATGTACGCTGCATGTATGTACACTGTATGTATGTACGCTGTATGTATGTACGCTGCATGTATGTACACTGTATGTATGTACGCTGTATGTATGTACGCTGTATGTATGTACGCTGTATGCATGTACACTATGTATGTACGCTGTATGTATGTACGCTGTATGTGGGTACACTGTATGTGGGTACACTGTATGTATGTACGCTGTATGTATGTACGCTGTATGTATGTACGCTGTATTTATGTACGCTGTATGTATGTACGCTGTATGTATGTACACTGTATGTATGTATGCTGTATGTACACTGTATTTATGTACGCTGTATGTATGTACGCTGTATGTATGTACGCTGTATGTATGTACACTGTATGTATGTACAGTGCCTTTAGAAAGTATTCACACCCCTGGACTTTTTCCACATTTTATTGTGTTACAACTTGGATTTAAAATGTAGATTTTGTGTCACTGATCTACACACAATACCCCATAATGTCAGAGGGAAGTGTTGTTTTCAGACATTTTTACAAAGGAGTTAAAGATGAAAAGCTGCAATGTATTGAGTCAATAGGTATTCAACCCCTTTGTCACGGCAAGACTCATTAAGTTCAGGAGTTTAAATGTTGCTTAAAAAGTCACATAACAAGTTGCATACATTCTGTGTCCAATAATAGTGGTTAACATGATTTTTGAACGACTACCTCATCTCTGTACTCCACACATACAATTATCTGTAAGGTCCCTCAGTCGAGTAGTGAATTTCAAGCACAGATTGAACCACAAAGACCAGGGAGGTTTTCCAATGCCTCACAAAGAAGGGCACCTATTGGTACATGGGTAAAAAATAAGAAGCAGATACTGAATATCTCTTTGACCATGGTGAAGTTAGCATTATGCTTTGGATTGTGTATCAATACACTCAGTGACTATCAAGATACAGGTGTCCTTCCTAACTCAGTTGCCGGTGAGGAAGGAAACCGCTCAGGGATTTCATCATGATTCCAATGGTGACTTTAAAACAGTCACAGAGTTTAATGGCTGTGATAGGAGAATGAGGATGGATCAATAACATTGTAATTACTTAATAGTTGACAGAGTGAAATAAAGTGAAAGCCTGTACCGAAGAAAAATATTCCAAAACATGTATCCTGTTTGCAATAAGACATTAAAGTAATACTAAAATAATTGCAAAGAAATGCATAATTTGTCCTGAATACAAAGTGTCATGTTTTGGCCAAATCCAACACAACACATCACTGACTACCACTCTTCATATTTCAAGCATGGTGGTGGCTGCATCATGTTATAGATATGCTTGTTATTGGCCATGGAGTATATTGGGGGTAAAAATAAACACAATAGGGCTAAGCACAGGAGTTTTCTAGTTACAGTTTTGATTTAAATCAGCTTGAAAATCTATGGCAAGACTTGAAAATGTCTGTCTTGTAATGATCAACAACCAAATAGACAGAGCTTAAAGAATTTTTAAAATAATAATGGGGAAAATAATGTACAATCCAGGTGTGCAAAGCTCTTAGAGACTTACCCAGAAAGACTCACAGCTGTAGTCACTGCCAAAAGTGATTCTAACATGTATTGACATAGGAGGATGAGTACTAATGTAATCAAAATATATGACTGTTTTATTTTCTATTATCTTCCACTTTGACATTATACAGATGATTTTGTGTAGAATGTTGGGAAAAAAATACAGTTAAATAAATGTTAATCCCACTTTGTAACGCAATAAAATGTGTAAAAAGTCAAGGGGTGTGAATACTTTCTGAAGGCACTGTATGGATACATGTGTTGGTGTGTGAAATACGCAATGCCATTGGCAGCAGTGTTTTTCAATGACAGATATCTGCAGAAAGAAGAGTGCGAGAGAGAGGGGGAGGGAGGGATAGATAGAGAGAGAGAAAAAGTGAGAGAGAGAGAGAAAGTGAGAGAGTGAGAGAGCGAGAGAGAGAGAGAGAGAGAGAGAGAGAGAGAGAGAGAGAGAGAGAGAGAGAGAGAGAGAGAGAGAGAGAAAGTGAGAGAGAGAGCGAGAGAGAGAGAGAGAGAGAGAGAGAAAGTGAGAGAGAGAGAGTTGTTTCTGTTCTGTGTCTCTCCTCTTCTGTACAACATCTGCTGTGGTGAACAGGTGTTGCAGAGCTCCAGCTCCCCAGGCTCCGCTCCGCTGTCTGATGGCCCAGCAGGGGAACACCTACAGAGGCTTTTATTGGTTGTCTTCCACCCCCTTCCCCTTCTCCCTACTTCTCTCGCTCTCTCTCTCTCTCTCACTTTCTCTCTCTCTCTCTCTCTCTCTCTCTCTCTCTCTCTCTCACACTTTCTCTCTCTCTCACTTTCTCTCTCTCTCTCTCTCTCTCTCTCTCTCTCTCTCACTTTCTCTCTCTCTCTCTCTCTCTCTCTCTCTCACTCTCTCTCTCTCTCTCTCTCTCTCTCTCTCTCTCACTTTCTCTCTCTCTCTCTCTCTCTCACTTTCTCTCTCTCTCTCTCTCTCTTGCACTTTCCCCTCTTTCTGTCTTTCTTTCTCTTACCTACTCCTCACCCCTTCTTGTTCTCCCACCTTTCTTTATTTCTCTCTCTCTTTCCCTTCCCTGTCTCTCCTTCTGCTCTCCTCTCTGGTGGTCACAGTGACCTGTGGATGGAGAAATGCTGTAGAGGCATGTCAAGGTTTCAAGGTCTTGGAAGGGGGAATATCCCAGGGTTTAGGAGGGGTCTGATGAGTGACAGGTACAGGTGAATGAGGGCCGGAGTGGTGGGCTGGGTCATGATTGTGTCAATGACCCCCTAACCCCCCACACGCGCACACACACGCACACTGACACACACACCCACCACCTCCTTGGCTCCAACAGAGTTAGACTTCTTAGGGGTTTAGGGGTTAGAGGTCAAACACAGCTGTAGAGAAGGGGGAGAGAGAGAAGCAACCTCACACACTTGCATCCCTGCACTGATATCACCACTATGTACTACCAATACAATACTAGCTTTCCTACGGCCTATGCTGTTCATTTGACAGATTTGTTCTGTTTTCGTTTTTTGTGCAATGCATTGATCCAATTTGTGCATGGACGGTCTAAAACGCTGTAGTCTTTGTTTATCCATAATGACTTGTTCAGTAACCCCCCCTCTCTAGTTATCCCAGTCAGCAATCCTGCAGTGTAACAGTAATGTAGGCTCAGGACACTTATACAAGGCTGCTGGATCTCTCTCTGTTCTCCCTAACTGGCATTGCATCAGCTGGAGTTTGAATGTTTGTGTTTTCTATTCTAGGGAACACATTCCTCCACACAACCTTTCACCCCTGCTGGGAGTCAAGAGATCCTGGAAAAATAAACAAATCAATAAACGACTTGAAGAAAGTCTGGCCTCCTGGGCCAAAGGGTTTCTCTCTCTCTCTCTCTCTCTCTCTCCCTCTCAACCCGTGGTGTGTGTTGACATTTTTCTCCTGTTGATAGCATTTGCCCCAAAGGAACACATTTGTTTATTTAAAAGAAATATTTGGACATTCATTATCTTCGTCCAATGTTTAAAAAAACAGTGTCACACAGTTCACACAGTATCTCTTCTAGAGCTGTGTATGTACATACTAAGACAGTTCACACAGTATCTCTTCTAGAGCTGTGTATGTACATACTAAGACAGTTCACACAGTATCTCTTCTAGAGCTGTGTATGTACATACTAAGACAGTTCACTCTCTTCTAGAGCTGTGTATGTACATACTAAGACAGTTCACACAGTATATCTTCTAGAGCTGTGTATGTACATACTAAGACAGTTCACTCTCTTCTAGAGCTGTGTATGTACATACTAAGACAGTTCACACAGTATATCTTCTAGAGCTGTGTATGTACATACTAAGACAGTTCACTCTCTTCTAGAGCTGTGTATGTACATACTCAGACAGTTCACTCTCTTCTAGAGCTGTGTATGTACATACTAAGACAGTTCACTCTCTTCTAGAGCTGTGTATGTACATACTAAGACAGTTCACACAGTATCTCTTCTAGAGCTGTGTATGTACATACTAAGACAGTTCACTCTCTTCTAGAGCTGTGTATGTACATACTAAGACAGTTCACACAGTATATCTTCTAGAGCTGTGTATGTACATACTAAGACAGTTCACTCTCTTCTAGAGCTGTGTATGTACATACTCAGACAGTTCACTCTCTTCTAGAGCTGTGTATGTACATACTAAGACAGTTCACTCTCTTCTAGAGCTGTGTATGTACATACTAAGACAGTTCACACAGTATCTCTTCTAGAGCTGTGTATGTACATACTAAGACAGTTCACTCTCTTCTAGAGCTGTGTATGTACATACTAAGACAGTTCACTCTCTTCTAGAGCTGTGTATGTACATACTAAGACAGTTCACTCTCTTCTAGAGCTGTGTATGTACATACTAAGACAGTTCACTCTCTTCTAGAGCTGTGTATGTACATACTAAGACAGTTCACATAATATATCTTCTAGAGCTGTGTATGTACATACTAAGACAGTTCACACAATATCTCTTCTAGAGCTGTGTATGTACATACTAAGACAGTTCACACAATATCTCTTCTAGAGCTGTGTATGTACATACTAAGACAGTTCACATAATATATCTTCTAGAGCTGTGTATGTACATAATAAGACAGTTCACTCTCTTCTAGAGCTGTGTATGTATATACTAAGACAGTTCACACAATATCTCTTCTAGAGCTGTGTATGTACATACTAAGACAGTTCACACAGTATATCTTCTAGAACTGTGTATGTACATACTACGACAGTCCACTCTCTTCTAGAGCTGTGTATGTACATACTAAGACAGTTCACACAATATCTCTTCTAGAGCTGTGTATGTGCGAACTAAGACAGTTCACACAATATCTCTTCTAGAGCTGTGTATGTACATACTAAGACAGTTCACACAGTATCTCTTCTAGAGCTGTGTATGTACATACTAAGACAGTTCACACAGTATCTCTTCTAGAGCTGTGTATGTACATACTAAGACAGTTCACACAATATCTCTTCTAGAGCTGTGTATGTACATACTAAGACAGTTCACTCTCTTCTAGAGCTGTGTATGTACATACTAAGACAGTTCACTCTCTTCTAGAGCTGTGTACGTACATACTAAGACAGTTCACACAGTTCATCTTCTAGAGCTGTGTATGTACATACTAAGACAGTTCACACAATATCTCTTCTAGAGCTGTGTATGTACATACTAAGACAGTTCACACAATATCTCTTCTAGAGCTGTGTATGTACATACTAAGACAGTTCACTCTCTTCTAGAGCTGTGTATGTATATACTAAGACAGTTCACACAGTATCTCTTCTAGAGCTGTGTATGTACATACTAAGACAGTTCACTCTCTTCTAGAGCTGTGTATGTATATACTAAGACAGTTCACACAGTATCTCTTCTAGAGCTGTGTATGTACATACTAAGACAGTTCACACAGTATCTCTTCTAGAGCTGTGTATGTACATACTAAGACACTTCACACAGTATCTCTTCTAGAGCTGTGTATGTACATACTAAGACACTTCACACAGTATATCTTCTAGAGCTGTGTATGTACATACTAAGACAGTTCACTCTCTTCTAGAGCTGTGTATGTACATACTAAGACACTTCACACAGTATCTCTTCTAGAGCTGTGTATGTACATACTAAGACAGTTCACTCTCTTCTAGAGCTGTGTATGTACATACTAAGACACTTCACACAGTATATCTTCTAGAGCTGTGTATGTACATACTAAGACAGTTCACTCTCTTCTAGAGCTGTGTATGTACATACTAAGACAGTTCACACAATATCTCTTCTAGAGCTGTGTATGTACATACTAAGACAGTTCACTCTCTTCTAGAGCTGTGTATGTACATACTAAGACAGTTCACTCTCTTCTAGAGCTGTGTATGTACATACTAAGACACTTCACACAGTATCTCTTCTAGAGCTGTGTATGTACATACTAAGACAGTTCACTCTCTTCTAGAGCTGTGTATGTACATACTAAGACAGTTCACTCTCTTCTAGAGCTGTGTATGTACATACTAAGACAGTTCACTCTCTTCTAGAGCTGTGTATGTACATACTAAGACAGTTCACTCTCTTCTAGAGCTGTGTATGTGCATACTAAGACAGTTCACTCTCTTCTAGAGCTGTGTATGTACATACTAAGACAGTTCACACAGTTCATCTTCTAGAGCTGTGTATGTACATACTAAGACAGTTCACTCTCTTCTAGAGCTGTGTACGTACATACTAAGACAGTTCACACAATATCTCTTCTAGAGCTGTGTATGTACGTACTAAGACAGTTCACTCTCTTCTAGAGCTGTGTATGTACATACTAAGACAGTTCACTCTCTTCTAGAGCTGTGTACGTACATACTAAGACAGGTCACTCTATTCTAGAGCTGTGTACGTACATACTAAGACAGGTCACTCCTCTCTCAACCCCAGTGCTGACTGCCCATCTGGGATGTAACCTTTGAC